>NC_135997.1:31330314-31372814 GCF_048128805.1 Centroberyx gerrardi
GCTGTTTTTGAAGTGATATGAAGTCTAATATCTTCACACACAACTGTTAAGCCTATCTGCAGAGAAAGTGTGTGTGTGTGTGTGTGTGTGTGTGTGTGTGTGTGTGTGTAGGTGTGTGTGTGTGTGTGTGTGTATGTGTGTGTGCTTTGGTTTATGCATTAGTCTCTCAGGATTTGATCAATCCCATAATTGAGATGCTTTGATGGGACGGGCATGACAGGGAAGAGCTATGGTGCCGCAGGCTTCATTTTTCTCTCTGGATTCAATGCAGCTCTCCTTGGACCTAATCAGCCGCACAGCTCTCCTCTAGATGTTATTACTCATGTGTTATCATCTGGTATTCATTTGTTTCCATCCCATTTATTCCTTTCCTGAAAAATGAGGGGGAATTTCATGCGGAACGTTTTCAGATCACGTTGTTTTACAGAGGCAGAAGTCAAAAATGGGTGAAAGCGCCACAACGAAAACCAATACCATGATTTGAAATGATGCTGCTGCACAGGACACATACTGTACATAACACCTTCTGTCTGCTTTTCTCAGTAGATGGTGCAGAACTGTAGTTCATCCTGTGGCCAACGATAGGCAGTGTTGAGCCTCAAGTGCACTCCATTCAGAATGTCAACACAACAACAAACCCATCAATTACTGAGTAACGTCATGCAACTTCTGGAATAACAACATCAGCAAAGTGCATTTGCTGCTCAGCTGACATTAAGGGAATAAACATCAATTGACAGTTTTCAGTTATTCATTTCCATTCACACTCATTTCATGATTTTCACATTCCAAACCATATGTGTGATACATTTCTTTGGTGAGTTATTACTTTGGTCTTCGAGTTATCAACAGGATTTATCCCAAACACAATGATCAGGTCACACTCATCATGAATTTGTTTGATTTCTACATATTTCTCCCCCAAGTCCATCTCACACCAATAAAAATAGATTCAAACCAAACACTTGATCATCAGCGAGTGCCTCGTGCAGCACTGTACCCGTTATCTACTGTAGAAATGCATATGAATGGAGTGCCAGCCGCCCTGCTAGAGCCAGCCTACATGAACAGATGGTGGAGGGTTGTTGCTGTTGGGTGAATGACAGTCAGTCTTTCTGGGTTGGTTCCTCCTGATTTCGGTGGCAGCCGGCCAGTCAGATTATTCATCCATCCACAGGTCTGACGATGATACTCAGCCGTCGGAGTCGCTCGTCCTTCGGAGCCGTTCCACTGTGCTTCCCCCGGCCGGGAAAGCAGCAAGGACGGAGAGGAGCTGAAATTAAAGGGGCATTAAGTAATCTACGGCACTTGTCAGCCTCTATTGGCGGCCAAGGAATTTTAACATCGACAGGTCTCTGGCTGACATAAATAATAAAGTCACATTTTCATAATATAGACAAGTAAGCTACCTTATTAGATCCGAGACCCAACAGAAATGTCTAGTGAAGAGGTAATATATCACTATACAAAATACTGTAATAATAATAATACTGCTTTGTCATTTGCTTTCTGTCATTGAAAGAGGATTTTTAGCCTTCAGAGGTAAAATGTTTTCAACACCGGTTGCTTGCTTGAAGCACTGTCCTCCATCGCTGAGCAGCTGAAAATGCCAGTAGGTGGGGGAGGATTGGGAGTGTCTTCAAATTCCAGTGGGTGGGGAGTTTTTGTTCCAAAACGGAGTCTGGGCTGGGAAGTGAGTTTTGAATGCCAGCTAATTGCAGCACCTGGCCAAGTAATCAAGTCATTGGTATTGATCAACAACCCTATCAACCCCCCCGCAGATACAGTATAGCCATTTTGTGCTATGGGCCAGTAACAATGTTACTTATTGCACCTTTAACAGGAAGAAATGTGACAGATAATGTACAGCACAAAACAAAATTGATTTGGTTTAAAATGAGGAATAAACCTTGAGTTGTTTGCAGTCTGTTTCTGAGTAGGATGGAGTACGTCATTTGTGGCTTCAGCATTCAGATGGCTGAAATTTCTCTATATCAGCTGGATGAATCCCTGAAATGATGTGGTTGGTAAACCACAGCTCCATTCACAGCTGTGTAAGTATTGGCCTAAACATGCTTTACCGCCTCAGAAAATAAAGTACACGCTGCTGTGGGAGATACTAACTTTCACCGGCATTGCGGCGGCACAATGAAGAATCCCAAAGCAGGGGGCCCCACCTTTTGGGGGCTCTTTCTTGAACTTACATCCATGTAGAGCCCATTTTAAATCCAACTAATTAGTAATCATGCACTCCTTTATTTTACAGCCTACACACCTTGTACTTACTCTGTAACTACAGGGAACAGGCACTGATAACATTTGTTTTGTCCCCCCTAATTACGTTACCGTACAGCCACAAATCCAGATGTGTCACATGGGGGAGCATAGAGGTATCTCTTTCCAACTGCCTCCAGGTGGTAGTCATCGTCAAAACCAAAGGGGGAGTGCTGAAGCTGCCTCAGTCTCTCAATGAGTTTGATGTCATCAGTCACTGGAACATCAACAAGGCGGAGCAGGTTGGATTGAGCCTCAACATGCTGAGCTGGGTGGATGGATGCTCCAGCATCTACAGCTGTGTCCTCAGTCATGAGAGGAGACTCTTTCTCTGTGGGAGGAAGGTCTCCTTTGTCCATATCCAAGAGAAGTTTGTATGCTGATGAAACTGTGCTGGCTATTGGTTCCCATATAATGAGGCTCTCAAATCCACAAGCAGGTTTGGAGCCGAGACCAACAGCAGACTGAGGTGAAAGGTCACAGTCCAGCTCAGCAGGAACTCCAGAGAAACTGGAGGCTTCAGCATAAAGGTACTGCTCCTTATTCAGGACTTTCGCAAACATGCAGTTGATGTTTTCAAGGCGATCGTCATTAAGGGCATTGAGTCGAGCGACCATTTGCAAGGATGCTGAAAGAAATACAATGGCAACATCTTAATAATCAAATAACCATGAGGCCACTTGATGTAGCTTCATTCAAGGTCAACATGCTTCATCATAGCTTCATCTTATGCCTTTCATCATAGTTTTGTTTCAGCAACAAATCTAACTGTGAATTTACAATGTAAATACAACTAAGGAAGAACTGAACACAAATGCAAATCCTTCAACACAAACAACTAGTCTATCCTGACTGTCTGTCTCTTGTTTCTGTTCAGCAAAATCCTCTGTACTAATCTTTTCCTGTTAAATAATACAATTATAAATACATGTGGCTTACCAAGATGGAAATCACTCTCCATGTTTTCCTTTCTAAAAGGTAGATATTGTTTATGTTTCTCCAAATGAATGCGATGTGAGTTTTCTGTCTCAGTTTGCAGGTGAGCAGCGATCAGAGATGAAACTGTGAGTCTGAGTCTGTGTTCAGGTCAGTCTGTCTTTATGACACTGACATTCTAAATTCTCTGAACTCTGCTGCATTCTGTCCAGCTGCATTATGATTCATCAGATGAAGCTCAGGCTCCAGTAGACTTTGATGACAGAGATGTCTCGCTTCATACATAGTTTATAAACTACAAATGATTAAAAAACACATTGGATATTTGGAATTTGTATTAAGATACTGTATTTTTTATGAAGAAAACTCTATTTAATTGCTAATTCCTATTGCACTTTCACTGTTTTAAGCCACAAGTTAGCTCACTCTAATCTTATTACTACCTACTACTATTACTACTATGTATTACTATTACCTATTACTACTAGCCTACCTACTATCATATGTGAGGGGATACTTTAGGAAAATAAAAAGAAAAGTTATTCATCTTCAAGTCAGCTTTTCAGGTGTAGAATTTCTTTTTTCCAGAACAACCTGTGCATCAACCCATGTAGTTAATAGAAACATGGGTAGCACTTTACAATTTTCCAGTGCATGAACATTTAAGCACGATAACATTTGTTTAGTTCCCGCTAATTACGTTATTGTACCATGTAATTATTTTTTAAGTATGCAGTTAATACGAAAACAGTTACACCTTAACTACCTTATAAATCTCTCATAATTACAAAATTGTTACTCCTTAATTCCCGGACTTCTTGTTTCGTTAGCCTGTAACTACAGCATTGTTATTTTATTAGTACCCCATAATTACAAACTAGTTACACCGTAATTAGCGGGCTGTAAAATAAACCTTTACCCAAAAATTATAAAAACTTGTGCCTCCTGGTGGCCAAACAGAGAATAACCATTGAATTCCATGTCAGACATATGAGATTTGGTTCCAGTCTTGACCTACACCACGGTCCAAGTCATGCACTAAACACAATAGAAAAGGATGGCACTTTTACTCAGATGATCTGTATAATTTTGGGAAAGTTTTTGGCATGAAAACAGTCAAATTAAAAGATATAAAATATTGTTTTAACTGAAAAATATCACTATCGGTATCTGCCTCCAATATCCTATATCAGTCAAATGCTATTCATAATATGAGAATACAATTGCAGTACAATTACAAGTGCAGTACAAGGTTTCAACATAAAAAAAACACTGTATGTAGTACTTTGGGCCTCAAAGTGTATGCATGTGTATGTAAGTATATGTATGTGCAGGAATGTATGTGATGATTGTGATGCCAGTTACCTGATGCTCTGTGAGTGTGTGTTTAATGGAAGCGCTCTCCAGCAGCTGTGCGATCTTGTTACAGCCCGGCCCGTAGACCATGAAAACTCCCATCAGACCGTGACCTGATCTCATTCCCAAAGCCAGATACCAATCTCTCCCTCCCATTCCTCCAAAGACCTTGCCAGGCCAAACCTCAAGGACGGGCCTCTCTGTCCCCGTTTAGGACCGTAACTTCACCGAATTCACAGCAATTTCAGGGCTTTAACGCCGGAGTGTTATCGCTTCACATCAATAAGTTCAGACCCCCTGTCTGCTGCCGCTGTGGATAATATCTGTGAAGTGTCGGGAGAATAAATCACTGAAAATATTCTGGACACACATATGCAGGGAGTGATGTATTGCATGTAATGAACTGCAGTAATCTGATTCCAAAAAATGGCATCAGTAATCTGTTACAGTTACTGAAAGCACACCGGGAAACATCTTTCCAGGGGGAAATAAGTATTTTAATTGTGAGGACAGAAATACTTCCCAACTGGAAGTCACGCTTAATAACAATTATAGATAATGCTAATATTACCGTGTCATTAAATTAACTTCATTTGCATTCACTGTCAATCTTGACACAAATTTGTGCACACGGTTCAGTGCAACAGTTCAGAATTCATGCCAAGGGGGTTTCTGCACTTCAAATGATGCCAAAAGTTGTACTACAACTACGTGAAAAGAATTAAGAACGGGAGAATTTAAGGAAAGAGTACAAAAAGTTTCAGCATTCAAGTCATCATTGTACTCCTTTCCTTCCCTCACTTTGCAATTAAGTATTTTCACATTTTGGAATCCCTTTCAGCAAGGGATGCCCTTAATGTGAATTCTGAGTCTCTACATTTTTTGGATAATATTCTAATCATTTCAGAGGAAAACTTTAACTCAGTGCTTTAGATCAGAGATAGCAATCGAAGTAGGCATCCGATAATCTGTAATAGATTACATTTTGAAAGTGATCGTGAAAGCCGATTATGGTTTTTCCCCCCATGTGAACTGTGGTGTGTGAGTCCGGTCCAAGGCAAACAGAGCCTCTGGTTCTACAGTATTCTCACCACTTCTACTGTGAACTCACCAGGAGATCCATTTTTTCTATAAACACCCAGATGACATCAGCCGCTGAGGTTACAGCGGCGGCTGAAAGCAATATGTTCTAGCATGTGCATGAATAATTTCGCTTCACTTCAAATGGTTTTATATATCTGTGACTGGTTGCTAAGAAAACAAATAGCCCTGAGTGGCTCTTTGAAGGGAATATTGCAGCTGCAGTTCGGTAATTCATTACTGTCTTTTCTTTCAGTCTGTTTCTGGGCAGGCAGTGAGCATCCAGACTTCATTCCCCAAAGATCTAGGGTACACATAGGCCTTTGCCAAACCGTGTGTGTGTGTGTGTGTGTGTGTGTGTGTGTGTGTGTGTGTATGTGTGTGTGTGGGTGTGTGCTCATAAACTAATCCATTCTTAGAAGAGCAGCATGACAATCAAAGGCAGTAGTTGTGTGTGTGTGTGTGTGTGTGTGTGTGTGTGTCTGTGGGTGTGTGCGGTGTCCAAAATTAACTTTTTGGCTCACCCTGCCAAGGGCTGGTCAACTTAAAAAATTAACTGCCAAGAATAATTTTCACCGGCTAAAAATTTCCATCGAAATATTTCAATGCTATTTCGTATATTAAACCAAGTACTGTGTGTTCATTTAACTTGCTCACTTACTTATACAGTGGATCAAGTTTGTATTTCGGTCTTAATCCTCATCTAAGGCTAGTTAACCATCCAGGCAGCGGAAACAGAAGTTTAGATGCAACTGCTGTGTGTAGAGCAGCCTAACCGGCAGCCAATCAGGAGCCTGTTTGATGCAGAGCCATTGTTTTGCTTTGATTGGCTCACGGTCAGAGAGAGTGTACAGTGGCGAGTAAGGACAAAGTTTGAGAACAGGCAAACAGCAACGACTGGATATAACTGAACAAAATACACTGTAGATGCTCATATTTGCATCATATCACCACAGAAGCACGTATATATTTTATGATCAACCAATGTCTTTACTGTTGTTATTGATTAATATATGTGCAACAGTTGTTGTAGGATGATGACCATGAATTTTCACTTGTCTTTTGAGAAATGGGTCTGCTACTGAACTGTCAATAAAATAAATAGTTCATTTATGTATATTCAGAGACGTAGAGGTGCTACAGGCTTGCTCAAACACTGCCCAGTCACAAGTGACGACACCGGCTGAGAAAAATCCTAAACAAATAAACGTGACTGCTTTGGAGAAGATGGACGATATAAAGTGAATCCCTGAAGTGGAAAAGTACAGCGAGCCGTCAGCAGCGTTTCTACAAAGACAACATTAAAAAAGATGAGGCTTGGGATGTTGTTGCCTCGGCTGTTGAATTGGTGAATGAACTGAACGAATCCTGCAGTGCTGCACTGAAACAGCATGCTGTCTGGGAGTCACGTAATGATGACAATGAATGAATGACCAAGCAAGTTTGAGAATTTGTGAGTTTGTTGTGACTGTGGTTGATTAAGCCCATTTTGGAGAGTAGCCAGCCAGCATGGAAGTCATTGCCAAGGCAGGCAGATAACTGTCTGTGTCCTGGACGCTCGTTTTGTGTTTACAAGCGTGTCGGCTCGCTTAGAACTGTATGGAGCAGAGACACTGAACCAATTAAAAATTTTGATTCAGTTCTGTTGGCGAACCAATTTGATTTGTTAACTTTAAAGTGCTGCTCAAGTGTGTGTGTGTGTGTGTGTGACCACAAGTGTGTTCACCTGTTTCGCAGAGTGCTCGCATGCACATGTATGCCTGTGTGTGACAGTGCAGGTGTTTTTGTATGTGCATGCATGAAATGCAGTAGTATGTAAATGGGTGCGCATACTGCACTGTATATGTGTGTGTGTGTGTGTGTGTGTGTGTGTGTGTGTATGTGTCTTGTCCACCAGCTAGCTTTTAGACAAGAAAGAAGATAAGGGGTTAGTGCGGTCGGTCACACTCCAGTAGACTGATAGATAAATGCCGGGAGGTCTGATCCTCACTCTAACTCTGCTCTCCCCACATTTCATTTCATCTTTTCAAACCACTCAGCGGCTCATTCAGTCCAAAAGGTTACCTTATTCTATTAATGGGCTGCCTGAGGATGCAGGGAGGATGCTGTCCAAACTGTAAAATTCAAGAGCAATATTGCTTTCCTCTCATGGCTGTATATTTACTCTGTGTGTGCATGCATGGGTATGTGTGTGTGTGTGTGTGCGCACAGTCAGACACCCTCTCCTGTCTGGCCACCCAGGGGAAAATAGCAGTCACCTGCGGGATTACTCTTACAGAGACATGGTGCATTCTGCTCCCTCAGGTTACTGCAATATTTATCTGCTTCTGCAAGGGAGCACCGTAAACAACCTCTGGCTGAGTGTGTGTGTGTGTGTGTGTGTGTGCGCAGTGTCAGACTAGTAATATTCCAACATCAAACACAGTGAAAAAATAAAGCAAATGAGATGAAGTGTTTGTCTCATCTACTGTACTGCAAGTTCTTAGACTGTGTGTAAGCCCACTGCTGAATGAAAAGGAAACAGACAGAGGGGAAAGATTACAAAACGCCTACACCACCTAAATCCTTCAGTGTGGAAGCCTCACAGCAGGGGTTTGATGGGCCAAATGATAGGTGAACCGTCTCTGTGTTATGCTATTTCATCTCCTTCAGACAGGGAATGTGTTTAAACGAGCTGTGATTGGGCAGACTTGTTGGATTTTTTGGCAGGGTGGAGGGTGGGGTGGGGGGTGTGAAATGAACTTCAGAATATTGAAGGCAACGGGGGGCCAGGGAATCATCTCTGTTTTCTCTCCTCCTTCCCTTCTTCTTCTCACCTGATCCCTCACTTTTTGTCAAGCTTTCTCGGTACTCCAGAACAGCTTTCAGCCCAAATGACAGACAGTGTATTTTCAGTTCATTCCAGCAGCCAAATTAATCCCACAGCAGGGTCGTCAAAATCACACATTAGGCTTTTATGCTTGAGGTGTTTTTCTAAGGCTCTCGCCGGGGCTTTACAATCTGCCGTGTCAGAAAGCATTTCGAGGCACAGGACCTGTCTTCTGTCAAAACTGGACTGTAACACCTGGCTGTTAAGGTGCAGATGTGAGAGGTAGGGCTGAAGTCGAGAACATGTAGAAACACCTACACCAAGACCGATATCTTATCAAGACCCATTTAAGACCACGACCATATCTTATCAGGTCCGACTCAAGACCAAGACTATAGTTTATCAAGACTGATTCAAGACAGAGAACATAGTTTATCAAGACTGATTCAGCAAGACCATAGCTTATCAAGTTGGATTCAAGACCAAGACCATAGTTTATCAAGTCCAGTTTAAGGTCAAGACATAGATTATCACGTCCAATTAAAGGCCAAGACGACGGAATATTGAGTCCGATTCACAACCAAGACCATAGTTTATCAATTTGGATTCAAGACCAAGGCCATGGTTTATCAATTTGGATTTAAGACCAAGGCCATGGTTTATCAATTTGGATTCAAGACCAAGACCATGGTTTATCAATTTGGATTCAAGACCAAGACCATGGTTTATCAATTTGGATTCAAGACCAAGACCATAGTTTATCAAAACCAATTCAAGACCAAGACCATAGTTTATCAATTTGGATTCAAGACCAAGACCATGGTTTATCAAAACCAAGTCAAGACCAAGACCATAGTTTATCATGTTTAGAACAGCAAATATAAAAGCTTTCATAAACTGGCTATAGGTTGAATCACTATCACAAGCGGCGACAGAGAGGAGTAAAACGGATATTAATTTATATGAACATTTTGTGGATTATTACTTTAATAAAAGGCCAATATCAACCTGATCTAGTAATCACCCTGCAAACATCGACTAAATTACGCCACCACTAACGCTAAGCAAATGGGAGTCACATAGCATCAGGTGTGAGACACTCAATTTTGCCGCTAGACACATTAGAGGAATTCAATTAGTCCTTTCACCAGTAAATCCATTGCTCTTTATGACAGTTATCGCTCCACAGATGGATATGTTCTCCAAAGATTGTGGTGGTGATGGAAGGGTGGCATCAAAGTCAGACGGTTTATTACAGCCGTGAACATTTTTTACGGGTACAGTTGAATCCTCCTTGTTATCCTCGTCTGTGAGGTGGATTCAAACAGCGGCACTGGGGGGGAAACGCTCTCTATGCAGCTCACGTTGGCAAAGAGATCTATAATTCCCCCCCTAGTCCCCCGTCTCCTACACACACACACAACACCTCACCCTCCCTACCTGCAGCGGCTCTACATTTCTAACTCAATCTTCTCTCTTTTGTCTCATCCTCCATCCGCCTTTCCTTTCATCCTCGCTCCGCAGCCTTTCTGTTTTTGTGTGATCAACATTTTTTTTTATTGTTTTCGCAATACAGAAATACAATGCAGACGGCAGGAAACACGGGGACAAGTTGTTAGACATCCGCATGACAAAATCAGACGACAGATTTCCAAGCCTCAACAGTGCAAGGTTGAGGCTTGTTAAGTCTTGCACACACTCAAAATGAACACATTTCAATTAGCTAAACCCAGGAAACAACTACTTCTTTAACAGCCTCTCCATAGCCTTTCTTTTCCCTCTTTACTACCATTTCCCTATCATATCTCCCTCTTTTCTAATCTGTTTCCCATCTTCTGCCAGTCTGCCTTCACGTCCCATTTCGCCCTTTTCTCCTGCCCAAATCACAGCTTCCCTTCTGCAGATTCAAGCAGGTATATGAAAAGTCTCAAATAATTATGTGATGGTCTGGTCAGTTTAGCTAAACTCTGTGCTGCTTAGTCCAGTCCAGTCCATTCTAGTCTGGTCTAGTCCCATCTAATCCAGAGCATTGGCGTCTAATTCTGTTTTATGCAGTACAGTCTAGTACTGCATAAAGGCTAGTCCAGTCCAAACCAGTTCAGTCCACTCCACTCCATTCCACATTCCACCAAATACAGTTCAGTCAGTCTTATCCAGTCCAGTCTAGGTCAGTCAAGTCCAATCTACTCAAGTCCAGTACAGATCAGATCAATTCATCCAGTGCAGTCTAATTCATACCATCATCCATTAATGTGACTCCATCTTTACCCCCCCACCCCACCCTTTCCCTTCATCACCCCCCTCCCTCTCTCTCCCTCTCTCCCTCTCTCTCTCCCACCTCCAGCGCCATCTGCCTGGTAGAGGGAGCAGCTTGCCTGCTCTGCTGCCTCCTTTTCCCCAGAGCCCGCGGATAGAGCGGGGCCAAGCAAACACAAACCAGCTACCAGCAAACACTGTGCTGCTCCATTGGAAATTTGGAAATCTAAACACACACTTGCAGAAACCAAAAAAAAAAAAAAGAAGGAGCAGGCGTGCCAAAAAATGTCTGCACAGACTCGGGGCAGCTTTATTTTCCAACCGAAAGGCTTTTGATTACATATATATTTACAACGCATGAACAACTTCACCCAATTTCCTCCACAGAGATCGTTCAAGTTTTAACTTTACATTTTAGCCATTTAGCTGATGTGCTTATGCAGCACGACTTACAATGAGTGCAACAGTAGAATAAGCTTCAATTCTAGATCACCCAAAAAATTACAAGCAGGCAAAATGAAGGGGTGCAAAGTTCAGGGCCCTTACAATGTTGCTAGGACCATAGAATGATCCTGTAGGTGAAGTGAAGTGAAGTGCTAGGGAAAGAAATAGAATCCGAGCTAAGGAGAGAGATAGAGGGGATTTTTACACTATTTTTAGAGCAAGTAGAGTGAGTAGAGGGGCAAAATCACTCAGCAGTAGGTACTTGTTGAAGAGATGAGTTCTCAGTCTACGATGGAAGATGAGCAGCGCCTCTCATCTAATATAATCTAATCGAATGTTTAGCTGTATCGTGTTTGATGAGGCAGCGTGGAATCAGATAAAGGACAAGCTCCGGTGTGTCAGCTGCCCTCCGCTGACGAGCTGCAGGACACCGACGAAAAGGGCAGGAAGGATGGCCACCGACCCCGCGCACCCAGCCAACCATCTGCTCCGAAAGCGTTCCTCTGGGAGACGATATGGAGGAACTCCCTTCACCTCGAAAACTTTTCACCATGCAGGCCTCCTCAAATCTGCAGCAATCTCTGGGCTCCTCCTCGCTGTCCGATAGAACTGTCGGGAAAGCTTACCTTTTATCAGGCTGATAATGGCCAGTCGGTTTCATCCACTTCCGATATGATGGAGGTTCCTCCCCGATCGCAGCTGGTGAATATGTTTTTATATCAGATGTCTAACCAGAAATCATTCAGTGTGGTGTGGGAGGATTTTGCTCAGCAGCTTCAGCGGTGTCAGTCTGTACAACCTGACATGAAACCTGCCTCAACCAACCCACCCACCTAAAGGCATTTCATTAGTACAGGAGAATTTTAGTGTCCCATGATGGTCTAAATGCTGTTTCAGAGGCTTTTCCACCCTGACAAGAATACAGTTCTGGTGGAAAACGCTGAATACTTGTACGTTTTTAGATGTTTTTGGCATGAAAATGGTCAATTTTAAAAATATTGGAACAATATATCAGCTATCAGCAGTGTCAGTCCAAAAATATTGGTATCAGCCTTCAAAAACCCATATCAGTTGAACCTTAATTTGCGCAATTTACAATGTCGGCCCAGCACTGTTTCCCGTACCTGCATCCTACTTGGTAATTCAAGTGATTCTGATTTCTGAGTAATTTTCTAAAGAACATTATGTTTTAGAAACTGTGGAGAATTCACAAATATCCACCGTGGGACCACAGCATCTCACTCGGAACATAAGTGCTTGTTTGACACATTTTTCTGAGTCATGTTGATGTAATTGTCTTATTTCTTATTCACAGTGCAGCGAGATGTGTGAATGTTTCCAAAGAAAGCCGCAGACAGCCCCGTGGCTATTTAGAAGTGTTTTGGATGTGTTCTCTCCGCTTGGATATTGGTGACGTCCTACACTGGATTATGTTTGTTCTTGTTCTTTTCCTCTAAACCCCCATCAGTAACAAGCACTCTCGTTAGGTTGGTCTCCTTCAAGCCAGCATGGCCAGTCTGTTGAACTCTACCACCCCTCCTTCTGATTTCTTTATCTCTCTACTTCTCTCTCTCTCTCTCTCTCTCTCTCTCTCTCTCTCTCTCTCTCTCTCTCCCTCCCTCTCTCTTTCAATTTTCTCTCTGATCCAGCCTCACTTTGGTAGCCTGGAGGCCGGCCAGCTTTGTGTTTTCAGGGCTGTGCAGGCCTCGCTCAACACCATCAAATATTTAACAGGGACATAGATGCAAATAGAGCAAATCTATCTATCTATCTATCTATCTATCTATCTATCTATCTATCTATCTATCTATCTGTCTATCTGTCTATCCTTATCCTGTTACTGCAAATTTGAGGACACTGTGAAGGGATATGGCCACATTGTTTGCTCATGGCTTGTACAGTCTCAGACTGTGTGTACTGAGACTGTACATGTACAGTCTCAGACAGGCCCACTAGAAGTTTATCTCCATGTTTTATCTCTTGTTGACATCACAGATTTCAGCCTTTGCAATCTAGCTTTTTGCAGGGTGGTAATAGCCTAGAGGTTAGAGAAGCAGGCTTGTTGGTTTGAATCCTTGGACCAGCTGGGAAAATGTGGGTGGGGAAAATGAAGCAATGACTTCTGTTGAGGTGCCCTTGAGCAAGGCACTGAACCCCCAACTGCTTTAGTAGAGCTGCTCAGTGGCCAACAGTAGAAGACTGGCTGTACTGGGCAGCTCCCAGTGTGAAAGTGAAGCAGGGCGTTGCTGGAATAGAGCATGTAGCTCAGCTGACTTTTGCTATATAAATTAAGGTAAAAAAAAAAATTGTGTGCGAAGAGTCTAGGGTCAGGTGAATGATGGGAATTCTGTTTCAGAGTGGATTTTCAAATGCAGCTACCATCCGATAAACACTGTCATTGCCAGAGAGTGTGTCCACCCAGCAGTTTCAGCCAGCAAGACAGCGCTGCAGCGGGGCACCTATCGCTGTAAAAAGACAGTTTGCTGCCCTACTTCCTCCAAAATAGGTCAGATCAAATCACCATAGGCCATAATCTGCATCTCCGAGCACTAATTATAAAACCCCTCCTCTCACTCTTAAGCTATTTCAATGCAGGGCTGCTCTGCTGCAAACTGTACATGCTGTTGCTAAATGCCTAATATATCCCAATTAACATGTACTTTTTTATCTAATCTAGGGGAAATTGTTGCAGCATGTGGGAGGTCCTGAACAAAAAGTTTCAGTACTAAAACCTCAGAAGTAGATAGTCATGGAGATTAAAAAAAAAAAAAATACAGCAAAATCATTCAAGAATGCCTGACTATCAGAAAGCAGAATGTGAGGACAGACAGAGATGAGCTCGGTTTGAGTCATTGGACCGGCTGGTAAAATTTCAGTGAATTCCCCCCCCAAAAAAAACCCCAAAAGCATTTCCTTGGGAGAAGTAAAGATTAAAAATGCCCAACAGAGGTATACCGTAAGCTCATATCATATTCAACACAGTCTATGAGTATGAATATTTTGTACAATAAAAGCTAGTAAGATACGTTGACCTGATGCTGCTAATCAAATCAAACTAAATTTTATGACACAACACATTTAATACAACAAAGTACCCCAAAGTGCTTTACAAATATTAAAAAAGAAGCCAACAACAGAAACAAGATAACCAACATCGTAAAGGGATACAATAACAAGAGAGGAAATGTTTTAAAAAGTCGTTTCAGTGTAGCAGACTTACAGTAAAATCAGTAAATGAATTGATTTTTGTGAATCACACATTCATATCTGCAGGGGTGAGGAATGCATGTCCCCATCTTTAGATAGAGCCAACGATATTTTCAGACTTCACACATACCCACGCAGCATAAACAGCAGATGTGAGTTACTATTCTCTACATGGCCTGCAGAGCACAGTGAAATGTCAATGATGTGAATGATACAAACAAATCTCTAACAAAATCTGGGGGCAAACAATTTCTTACAATATCAGGTGCTTGTTCATATCGTATATGTTTCGTCAGTATTTGGGTTTGGTTACGCAATTAATTTAGAAAAGTAACTTGAAATCAAAGGAGACAGAAAAGAATGTGTGGAGATATGTGTGAACAATGTCTACACTAAGCATGGTTCATGTGGTCCTTTTTATATTTAAAAAATTCTAGTCAGATAGCCAATCAACTCATTCAATAGCTTTAAATTGTTATTTAAAAACCCAAGATTCATCTGTGATATTTTTTTGCTGGACTCATTATTCTATTCTTAACAGAAAATAACGAAAACAAATCAATAGACCCATATAAGTGAAAGCACTGACTGTGAATTTGATCATTGTATAGGAGTTTGACGCTGGGTTGAGAAAACTCCTTCAATAGCTTTAATTGGTTATTCAAACTCTTCAAATTAATCTGTGATTCCTTTCTTTTACTCAACTCAACTCAACTCAACTCAATTATTCTTAGTAAAAGAAAAGTGAATACAAACCAATAGGCCCATTAAGTACTGACTGCAAAGTTGATCATTAAATACAAGTTTGACTCCGGGATAAGAGAGACATTATTTGAAGGCATTACCATTGACTAACTAATAAACTACTAACTAACTAATAAAAGGCAAGGCAACAAAAAACAGCTGCATCATTTCATCAAGTTTCATCAAAATCTGATCAGTGGTGTTTGAGACATTTGAGACAAGGAACCAACCAACTGACCCACCAAGGAACCAACCAACCAACCAAGGAACCAACCAACCAACCAACCAAGGAACCAACCAACCAACCAACCAACCAACCAAGGAACAAACCAACCAACTAAGGAAGGAACCAAGGAAGGAACCAACCAGCTAATCAAAATACCAACCAACTAAGGAACCAACCAACCAACCAACCAACCAACCAACCAACCAACCAACAAACAAACAAAGGAAAAACCCAACCAAGAAATGAACCAACCAACTGACCAACCAACCAAGGAACAAACAAATTCATCAACCAGCCAACCAACCAAGGAATGAACCAACTAACCAACCAACCAACCAACCAACCAACCAACCAATTAACCAACCAACCAAGCATGAACCAACCAGCCAGCCAAGTAATGAAACAACCAACTAAGGAACCAACCAGCCAACCAAGGACCTAACCAACCAACCAAGGAACGAACAAACCAACCAACAGAGACCGATCCATTGTCCTTGAATGTCCTTCAACTTGAATTGTAAGAAGTAGTAAGTGTCAACTTGAGTAGTAGAAGTAGTTTCAAAAGTGCTAAAGAAGCCATTATGTGTTCGTACACTTTTGTGGGTACAAGGGAGAAGACATGAGGTAGTCTACGACAAACTGATACAGGAAGGAATGGCCTGCAGGATTATCAAAATCTCTGTCAGGGTTTAAAAGTTCAAAAATAAAGCAGATCAGTCATAACATCATATGCAAGTAGAGTGGAGTGTGCATAATGTATGTGCATGCACACTGCTTATACAGTACCCTTGACCCCTGGTGTGAGGGAATGCTCCCAGGCTGTCTTGTAGCTGTGATGATAGAGAGACACACTATTTTCTCAGAGAGAAAATGCAAGAAAGACAGAGATATACATCTGAATTGATCAGCTTGGGGCGATCTCATTCTCCTCTACCCATTTCAGCTTTGATTCCTGCAATCATCTGCACTATACCTCCCCACTCTTATGGGCCACTCTAACCTCAGAAGTGCCCATTAAGATTCAGGGCACTGAAGAGAGGCCTGAAAGTAAAATGATTTATCTTGCACGACGTTCTTCAGACCCACTTCAGGAAAAGGTTGGGATGAGCTCTCAGGGCAGCGAGAAAATGCCAGCAGTGGATATTACCGGATGAGATTTGATTCCGGTCGTCCTGATGGCTGTTTCGGTCTGAAGACGTCATCTGGTGTCTCACTGTTCTCAACCAAGATATCTCACTTGGTTATGTATGTGATTGTGTAAGGCTTCTATCTAGGTAAATGTGTCAGAGATGGCACTCTCTGGCAGACATCCTTTGTGCTTTTCCTCTCGTTCCCCGAGCAGAAGAGAGGCTCATTATACAGCAGAGAAATGTAGCCTTGCTCTTGGTTGCTGACTCCCACGCACTCAGTCACTCTGGAAATATGGTTACACACACACACACACGCACACGCACACGCACACGCACACGCACACACACACACACATAGAGACTGTACATACAGACACATGGACATTTATAAAAGCATCTGCACAAAACGTAGGCGTAGAGCAGATTTTCAGGTGCAGATGAAGAGCTTCTGCTGTTGTGTTATTGTTTCAGTGCAGACAAGAGGCAGACACTGTGGGGGCAGATAGAGCCCAAAGGCTACAGTACTTCCCCTGCCAATATTATAGCTATGGCCAATGATCATGTATGATGCAAAGATGACTGCAAAATATGTCCATCTTAACATTGCATTTTGTTTCATATTCAGTCTTAATTGGGTTTCATTCAATTCAGAAATCAGTAGAATTATCTCATTCTCATTAGCATGAGAAAAAAATAAGATTTTAAGACACTACAATAAAAAACCCTGAAAAGCAATACAAATCTTGATCATGAAAAATACAGAATGCAGCATCCTCAGAAACATTTGGCAAAGCTTTAAAATAGCTGCTCACTCAGTAGGTGTCACCTTTTCAGGAGACACCTCATTTTGGAGCAAAACTCTTCACTTATGCCCTCATATGCAAACAAAATGACTGACTTGTTTGTGTGTCCAAAGCTGGGGAGACTACATAATGTAGGCCACAAGCAGCGACACAGCAGCAGTTGTCTTTCCACAGACACAGCAAAAATAAGCACCATATCTTACAAAATATTACACTGGCTACAGTGTATATACCGCGGTCGAGGACTGTGGACTTTTTACCTCACCAGACATTGATCTGTGTAAACAGGAACGACCAAGACTATTGCCTTCTAAAGCTGGGCTCAAAACAAACATATGTGGGTCAAAAGGAGAGAGAGAAACAAAGCGCTCCTCTCATTTAGGCCATGTTCTAATTTAGCATTTGGAGTGAAGGTGACAGCTCAATAGGTTTTGACCAATATGGCTTTTTGAAGGCTTGAAGGCTATCATTACAGTGTTTGTGGATTGAAGTTGTGGATAGCCGGTATTTAGTGCCTATATTGTAGAACGTGACAATTTTTGTTACAGGATTCAATGTTTTCCCCCGGTCTATTTCAATATTGTGCATATGAGAAACTGTACAGGTGCATATGATAAAGATGTACCAGTGACAAAGACAACATCTTTCCTGTCATCTTTACTGGATCAGCAGGCTTGGGTATAGTACATAAGCAAGTTTGGGGTTTGTGTTCAGCTGTTGTGTGTCATCCCCTCTCTATATATCTCGCCTGTCACTTTCCACAACACACCTGTCCAATAAAGCTGCAATTCTGTGAAAATATGCACCGAGATTTACCACAGTGTACTGTGTCTGTAACGAGACATGGAAAGCAAAGCCGAGTCCAATGAAAACTTAGACTAAATTGATTAGTATTCCAGCTGTAGCGTACATCGTGTTGAAACTGGTGAAATAACCTGCAATTATTCATGAAGCAAAAACTCTCTTCCTCACCAGCTGCAATCACAATCAATATTTATATTTGTACAGGAATGGAGGAAAAAATATCCAATACTCAGACTTCAAACTCTCACAGAGACACACTGACTACCCAAACACATACACACACACACACACACACACACACGCACACACGCACACACGCACACACGCACACACTACTCCATACACACTACCATTATCATAGATCAAAATCAATTTACATTTTATAAACAAAGAAGATAGTTTCTCTAAACAAAAATATGCTTTGATAATCAGTAGGAGACAGTAGCTGGGGTTAGACCAATATATTGGGCCAATACTGGCCTTTTATAAGAATAAGATATCAACCAATCAGTGTCGTCAACCTTTGATATGATGGATATGATGCAGTTTGATTGATTACATATTTCTTGTAGAACTGATCAATACTACACTGGTTGTCTATAGGAAGACCTTAACCTGAATTGATTCTGATGTTGATCAGATTCCACAAGTATGAATGAATGTGTTTTATTAGTACTAGTAGTTGTAGTATAGTTTTAGTGTTCCACTGATGTCTCTAAATGCTGTTTCAGAGGCTTTTCCACCCTGACAAGAAGAAAGATTCTGAGGAAATCACTGAATACTTGAAAATGATCCAATTTAAAGATATTGAATATCAGCACAGTTTCAGTCTTCGGTCTTCAAAACTCCATATCAGTCAAACAGTAATAGTCAGTCTTCCTCCACAGCGTCCCATCAGTTGTGTGAAGAAGCCCAGATCTGATGGGTGGTGGAGGGATGTCTCTCTAGATTCCTTCACTCTCTGGTCCTAACCTCTTTGTCCCAAGCCTTTTCTTTTTCATAATGTGCCTTTCTATTTATATCGGCAGTTCTTTTGTCGTGTCGGTGTCCTCTCCTCCTGCCACTGACCTCTCTTGACCTCTCTAAGCTGCCATGATGTCACACTATAGGCCCAAATGACCTTTGACCCCACTCTCTCTGTGCCCCAGCCCCTGACCAGTGGGAAAGTGGAGCCTTCCCAGCAAACTGAGGAAGGATGATGTGCACACACACACACACACACGCACACACAGACACACACACACACACACACACACACACACAATCCCAATCCTAGCAAGCGAGGGGGGAAGGGTGGGAGAGGCAGAGGGAGGGTCTCCAACATTATTGATACTCCTCAGAGGAACTTTGCTCCTTTTCTAATCTGGGGTCGTCTCTTTGTTCAGACACATCTGCAGTACAATGAACTCTAGGAGCTGAATGCAGCAGCACTGGCCACACTAAAGGAATACTCAAGGTTTTTGGTAGATTGTCCCATTGGTCAACTTAATGAGAACATAGACACCAAAATCATCCACGTGTCCCCGGTAGATCATTGGCTCCAGTGCTCCATGCTAACACTTTAACATACACTATGTTGAGTGATAGTAGGCTCCATGCTAACACTTCAGCATACACTGTGTTGAGTGATAGTGGGCTCCATGCTAACACTTTAACATACAGTGTTGAGTGATAGTAGGCTCCATGCTAACACTTTAACATACAGTGTTGAGTGATAGTAGGCTCCATGCTAACACTTTAACATACACTATGTTGAGTGATAGTAGGCTCCATGCTAACACTTTAACATACAGTGTTGAGTGATAGTAGGCTCCATGCTAACACTTTAACATACACTATGTTGAGTGATAGTAGGCTCCATGCTAACACTTTAACATACAGTGTTGAGTGATAGTAGGCTCCATGCTAACACTTTAACATACACATTAAACAATAAACAAATGGAAGTAAATCACACAACAAACTGCTCTGTAATCAGTGCCTTAACAGATAAATCCAAATGGCAGAATATCTCAAAATAAAAAATGTGAAAGAAAACTTTTAACAAACTACAGAATCAGTGACCAGGAACTTCAAATTGACAGAGGTCGCTATCTAAAATGGTGGAGACCAAAAGAGAAACGTGTCTGTAGCCACTGCCACCTGGACATTGAAACAGAAATACATTCAAAGTTTTGAAAATATATGGAAGCTATTCCAGGCTTCATGAGCCTGCCAGATAATGAAAAGCTTCCTCTTCTGTTGGGGGGAAGATGAAAGTGCTGCATGGCTAGCAGCCAGGTTTCTCTCCTCCTGCCACAATGCAAGGCTAAATGTTAACCTACATTAACCTACATTTAGCTAGCTTAATGTTATGTGTGTGTACTGTGTAAGTGTATAAAAGTATAACAT
Organism: Centroberyx gerrardi; assembly: GCF_048128805.1. Taxonomy (NCBI): domain Eukaryota; kingdom Metazoa; phylum Chordata; class Actinopteri; order Beryciformes; family Berycidae; genus Centroberyx; species Centroberyx gerrardi. Next base: position 31,350,775 of record NC_135997.1, read on the forward strand.
TACAACATAGAGCTTCTTACATGAATGTATTCATACAAGCATACTACATGTACAATAAACACAGAACTATATTGTAGGGAACATAATACATTTGTATATTTAATCATTTGATTTTTCCATATGCTTTGGCAACACAAATGTATTTACATGTTATGCCAATAAAGCAAGTTGAAACTCAAACTGAGAGAGAGAGAGAGAGAGAGAGAGAGAGAGAGAGAGAGAGAGAGAGAGAGAGAGAGAGAGACAGAAGGGGTAGAGTAAACTTTTACACATAACCCCAAACCAAAAACCATTAAATCATTTAGTATGTTTTTGAGAGTGCGCGTGTACGCACACACACACACACACACGCACACACACGCACACACACACACACACACACACACACACACACACACACACACACTCACACACACAGTTGCTGCAAAGTCTGGCATGCTCTTACTGGCTTTTCAATGTTTTGTGTAACTATATGTTGGAACTGTTATACATTATTATAGATAATGGTGATGATGTACCATTTATATATTTTAAAACCACATAATTTATTTAAAAATAATTTAATATATTATATTTATTAATGGTTATATATGATTGTTTAGTAGCCTTTGTTTACAAACCAAATAATCAACCATCTCAAAAAGTTGAAATGTACAAGTTGTTTTCTTGTTTTAGAAAATTTACATTTTGTATATAGCTTTGGTAATATTGTTTCTGTTAAACACTCCTGCCAATAAAGTAGCGGAAATTAATTGAATTGAAAGAGAAACACAGTGAGGGAGAAAGGGGGAGAGCGAGACACTTTGACAAGAGAGAGACATGGAGAGAGAGAGAGAGAGGGGGGGGGGGGAGAGAGAGAGAGAGAAAAGGAAAATAGAAAAGTATCTGCATAAAGATAACCTGTGGTTGGTGTTTATTTTGACAGTGGGGGGCTGTTTCCTGGTGGGAAAACTAATTGGTATATCCTGCAGTCTGGACTGATCGTATTGTGCTGCGGATTCGGCAGCCGGCTAATGAGCAAGCTGCTTTTCCAGGACTGGAGGAGAGAAAACAACCAGCTCACAGTTTGTGATTACAGCTTGTGATAACATAGAGAATATTAATTTTGTTTATGTATTCTGGTTTTGTTTTGGGGTTGTTGTTTTTTTCAGATTTTACTCAAAGGTATGAGATCTGTTTGTTTGTGTCAGTGATAAGTAGGTTTATTTTTAATAAAAGGTTGATATTGGTCTTTTATTAAAAATCAGATCTGGGCCAGTCAGTGTTGTCCATCTCTGATATGATGGATATGATGCAGTTTGTCATAGATTTGATCAATACTAGACTGGTTGTCTATGGGAAGGCCTTAAGCTGAATTACTTCTAATGAGACATTTTGATTGGATTCCACACAAGTATGCATGATTATGTTTATTATTAGTAGTAGTAACTTTGTAACTAGTTAGCTTTGTCTCCCCCTCTGGTGGCAAAAAGTATTTGAAATAATTTTCGGACTATAACCGAACAACCATGGAACTATTATATTATCCATTATTTTATCAAAAATGTTTTAGCAGCCAGTGTGGCTCACGTGCCATCAGTTCACCAGTAAACAGTTCCCAGACCAGCTAATTTGACTTTCAATGATTGTAACTTTTGTAATGTAAATCACTTATGATAGTGAAGATATTGTAACTTGACAGTAACAGCAGCAGTGTGTGCTGCTAGCATATAAGTCAGGTTGGCCAAAAATCATTTTCACTGTAAGCTCTTTGGGTCGGCTAGTATGCTAACTAGCTAGCGGCACTGGGCTACCCAGCGCAGGCTAACGTTAGCTGGATAAGTAGCAGACTTTGATGGTGGTGTTGGAGCTGGTCTTTTACTGACATCTGCTGTAGCCGAACAGGAAAGACACTTGGTAGCGGGCTACCAATGCAGCTAGCCCCGGGTGCCTATCCAGGTATTCTGCAATTAGATTTCCATATGTAAAACTTTCCCACATTCATCCTACCTGGTCAAAAATTTCAGTAATGGTCTATGGAGAGCGTCTCTAACCATGATAATGTTGCCAATTGGTAATGTGTACCCTGACTCCACGGTCCAGATGGATAAAATAACTATTTATTACTGGAAAAAAGTCCCAAATTCCAGCATTAAATGGAACAAGTTCACACCTATTCTCCCCCTCCCTGGCATCTTTCTCTTTACTGAAGAGGATATGTTGGAAGTGATTTTTCCATCGACCTTTCACTCCTTCCACCATCTGCCGTTGCCAGAAACTCTGAAAGCTTTAGCTCTGTTTGTGCTGGAAGAAAAGAAGCCCTCTTCCTGTTCTGTGTTGTAAAGCAGTCTCCCTTTGTGTCACACAATGTAAAATGCAGTGTAGAGGCTGGTAGAGGCTGACAGTGTTCTCGGTGATGGTCTTGCTTGTTTATACTAATGTCTTAAAATGAATATGTATGATTTATTGAGGCTAAAATGCTACACACAGCCTTTAAGAGACCTACACTCTTGACCCTCATTTCCTAATAAAGAGTGTATTGATGTGTCTGTTTCATCTCATGTGATGCCAAAGACAATTTCCCTGTTCCCACGCGGTATGATGTGGATTTATAGGGAACAGTATGGTATTGGTAGTATACATCCTGCACTTACTGTCAGCATTTGAAGTGTCAGATGATTTCTATGCAGCAGATGTTTTTATGTCGACGTGTCCCCCCCCTCCGCCACCCCACCCCTCCTCCCCCTCCTGTGGTGTCTTGATTTATAGATGTGGTCTATACTGCTACCAGCAGTCTCCAAGCCCAATCACGAACACACCATTTTTTTTTTTTTTTGGAGAGCAAAGGACTGGCTGGGCTCAGACGGTCAGCTTTGCAGTGGCACTGGAGGCGAAGGTAGATTAAGCCTGCAGATACATGTGATTCTGTGCGAACCTTTAAGACGGTTGGTCTCCCATTTCACACTGTGTTCCAGCCAGCTGGCCTTGGACTCCTCAGAGGATCCGATTGATCTGAGACACCAAGCGCAGAGCTACGCCGTCCGCAAGACAGCGTTTTCCCCCAACGAAGAAGATCTGTCTGTCAGAGGGGAAGAAAGTGTTTTACGAGTGTTGGAAAAGTGTGTGTGCGTGTGTGCTTTCATATAGGTGTGTATGCATTAAGAGCAGGAGTCTGTTGTGTTTGCTGTTGTGTGCATCAGGGTTCGACCACCATGGGGTTTGGAAGGCCGATACGGATACCAATAGTTTTAGATTGAAGCTGCTGAAATTGACCATTTTCATCCCAAAGATTAAAAAAAATTATAAACATTTAGTGTTATACCACAGAATGCTATGGTTGTCAGGGTGGAAAAGCCTGTCAAATAGGATTGAGACCATCATGGGACACTAAAACTCTCCTTTGAAACCCAGGATAATAACATATTGATGCATCCTTGTGTGGAATCTGATCAAAATATCTCATTAGAATCAATTCAGGTTAAGGATTCCCATAGACAACCAGTGTAGTATTGATCAATTCTACAATAAATATGTAATCAATCAAACTGCATCATATCCATCATATCAAAGGTGGACAATACTGACTGGACCAGATCTGATTTTTAATAAGACTCTAGTTTGCATACAGCTTAATTGTGCTGTGTGTGCATGGTGTGTGTGTGTGTGTGTGTGTGTGTGTGTGTAAAGAGAAGAGCCTCCCTTCCTCCCCTGCTGTAGCCGAGGCAGGCTGCTGTGTATTTCCCATAGTGACACTAAGCCCGGCTGACAGGGAAGCTGTTTGGTGCGCTGCAGATCTGCTCCCCACAGGCCTTCCTGGTGTCGGGCCAAAGTCCTTCCCCCAGAATAAGAGCATCATAAAACCGTTCCCCTCTCCCCCCTTCCTCCCTGGAGTGCTGCTGTTTCATACAGTATGCAAAAGCAACAAAGGGGGAGATGAAGTCAGATGAGTTTGTTACTCACTTTTCCCATAAATCTCAGTCTTGGCCCCTCGGGTTTTTCGACCTGCCTGTTTGCCTGTCTGTCTCTATGTGTCTCTCGCTCTCTCTCTCCATCACTTGGGTTTTTATTCATCTGACTTGTCCGCACATCATTTCAATTATGGAGTCATCCAGTTCATCCCAGAGCAGAGCAAGTGCGGCTAACGTTTGGGTCTGATCACGGAAATACTGATGGCTGGAAAGCCTGACCCTCCAAGGCATGCCTGCCTCAACCCTAAAACCACAGTCAATCATTACCACACTGGTGCCAGGCTCCTGGAACGCGCATACACACACACACACACACACACACACACACAGATAGTCCCTCCTTATGAGAGTAAAATAAAGAGAGCACAACCTGTAATGCAGATTTAAAATTGCTGCCTATGGCATTTGTAAACATAAGTATATCATTGTCAAATTAATTACAGTGCCTTGGTATAATTACTATTATTTCATTACTACAAATGAGACCATGGTTGAGATGAGTGCTAGCCTCTATTTCACGCCAGTGGTATCGTTAGTGCTAGTGTTTTTAAAATTAAGACTACATTTCCCATAAGCCCCATTGTTTCTTGTCCCCCCTCCCCCTCCCTGAAGAGGATAAACATGTTGGAAGTGATTTTTCCATCGGTCTTTTACTCCTTCCATCATCTGCCATTGCCGGAAACTCTGAAAGCTTCAGCTCCATTTGCTCTGGAAAAACAGCGCCCTCTTCCTGTTTTGTGCCGTAAAGCAATCCAGCAGATTTCCCGCCAAATCACACAATGTGAAATGCAGTGTAGAGGCTGCTAGAGGCTGCCAATCCTCTTGACGATGGTCTCATTGGTTTATGGTAATTATACCAATGTCTCAAAATTAATGTAGTAATTATTTACTGATGTTAAAATGCTACAGGTAGCACCTTTAACTGTATAGCAAGCTTCACTACCAGGTATTGATAGGCTCCCATCTTCCTGAAGCGCAGACAAATGGCTTTCCTTCAGACATCGGGCTGACCTTGTTCGACCCTACAGGTTTTCATTAATTTTAGCAGACAGGACTCATTCCAAGCTGAGGACTTCTGTCTGGCTGTCTGAACCCTGCAGACACCCTCAGGAGTGTGTGCTCTCTCCAAATCTATGCCTAATCAATCTGAACACAGAGAGCTAGGGCAAAGAGAATGAGATATGGTGTGTGTGTGTGTGTGTGAGAGAGAGAGACACAGACGAGTAGATCTGAGATCTCTCCACTGAGAATGCAGCAGTTACCTCATTTAACTCAGTTGAAGAATCCAATTCACATTTAGCCCAGCGAGAACGTGTTGCCCAGCGAGGTGCTTTAAAGGGGTAGTGCGGAATTTTTTTTACATCTATTCCTACTTACCTCCCCTACATTTTCACTTTAAGTTGATACTTTGCCTCATACCGGACAGGCAGGCCCTGCTAGCGATCCACAGTTACAATGGATGTAAACAGGTTATTTGATCAGTCTGAAGTCAAACTATCGCTAAATTCCTTACTGTTTGTTGGAACTGTGTTCTCTGTAGAAGGTCCTGCTAGCTGATACACAGTGTCATCTTCTTCTTTGGTAGATGGCGTTGAGGGAAAAACAACAGCAATTATCCACTTTAGAGACAGTCGGTAATGTTAGCTTGAGAAATCAACAACATTCCTATACCTGCATTACCAGTCACCACAACTTCCCAGCTCTTATAAACCCAGGAGTCTTGGAAACTTTTTTCAAACTTCCAAAAATCATCTGGAAAAAGAGACCAGACCTGCAGGGCCCAATGGTGAAGTAGTAGTAGTAGTACATTGTGTAAGTATTCAATTAGCTTTGAAGTTAGATCATAATAGACAATGTAGTGTACTCTGTATGCCACAGACTTGTGGCACTAGACAAGACAAAGGTTACAAAGAGATTCCATAAAACTGTTCTGATCATAAAAATAATGTTTTTAAAAACATTTCCTGTAAAATTCCATTTCCGTCCTTCGAGAACTCTCACAAGAATAAATCCCATTTGGAAATGTTTGATCAGTTTAATAAACATGAAATGAACAGTACAAAAATTAACTATATTAGTGTCTAGTCTAGCTGCCTTCCACAGGCTATTTTATTTCCAAATATATGTATGATTGAGATCATTGAGTAAATTGTGCTCAAACATCCAGAGTCGAGGTGCTGCCTATAAAAATGTCAGTAAAGAGAACAAAACTATGTACATTATGTATGTATAATGTATAATGGTCAAGGAGTGGAGACTATGTTGGCAGGTATGTAGGCTGGCTGCTGGATTTGGGAGTCTGGACTTGAAAATCCAGCACACGCTCTACCAGATTAATGCTGAAGTCCTGCGTGGTTGGTTGGTATATTTCCCTTGCTACCCATGTCTTGGTTTGTTTGGGAAAGACCAGGTTCTACCTTGGAGTCCCTGTGGGGGAAGTTATTTATCAAGCACATTTACAGCCTCCAAGTGGTAAATACACAAGGTCAGTTCAGGATCCTGGACAAGTCTATTACGGTGGATAAGGTCACTAGATGGGCAATGGCTTCTAAAAGAATGTTTGAATGATGTTGTTGAAGGTCTACAAGGATACCTGAATACTCATGCCCATGGCCACTGGGTGAAATGAAAACAATATTATGGTTTACTGAAAGATGTTTACAAAAACAAGTATTGAGTGTGCCTTCATTGTATTATAGCTGAAGTGGAGCATCTTCTGTAGACTTCAGCACTGAGCTGTGATATACTGTACCTCCAGCTCCAATGTGGCAATCAATGTTCATATTACGATTTTGTCAAGCTTATAGAAAATGTAAATTCAAAAATTATGCCCATTTTCAAAAATATTTGGTAATATTTGGTTGGTTGGTTTCCTGTGCAGTGCAGCAGACTGAAAATGTAGCTTTGCTTGGAAAAATAATTTGGCTGGAGTGCAGTGTAAAACTTTTTTCAGTCTGCAATATTTTATGCTGAAGAAAATATGTAAATGATAAAGTAGATGTGGCATTATCCAAAGCACCAGTGCCAACATGTTATTTCGGGGAGTTCAGTTGAAAGAACTGGAGATGCACCAGATATCAAAATAGCATTGCAAAGCAATGTCTTGTAGACTCAGAGTTTGAATATTTCATATGTTCATGTCTGGGAGGACAGATGAAATTTCCTTTTCCTCCAATGTTGCGCAATCAATGGGATGCAAACCCCTAATATTCGGCACATTATAAAAATCTTTTACTACCATCTGCAAAAGAGTTTGTTGTCAATAAACAAATATAAACAGTAATAACAAACACTTTTGCAGATGGTAGTAAAAGATTTTTCTAAAATGCCTGATTCTCCACAGCATGGGTTTGTATCCCACTGACTAATGAAGGAAATAAGAAATATTAGAAACATTAAGCTCTCTGGGACTATGCTAAAGTGAACAGTAGCATATGACAATACCTGTGTCATATGATTCAAATCTTTCAGCAGGCTCTTATTCAACATCAAGGCTGAGAGTGCCTTGAATGCAGCAGAGCCCTTAGTCAGCCATTGTTCCATCTTCCTCCCACCGATGGATGCCACAAATCGGATGCAGAAGGGACTTCCAGCAGTGTTTCAGCTCCTATCCAAGTACATGACCTGTATATTAGGGACATACACACTACAGCACTGGAAACACGTGTCTGTATCTGATGTGTGACACTTTCTTTGAAAGGGTTGCAATAAAACACACACATTACCTCAGCGTCACCACCACATGTCTTGCATGAGCACCAGAGATGATTGGTCACAGACTTCAGCCACAGCTGGAAGTCTCTGTTGTCTTTGCTATTCGAGACTTCTTCTGCAGGCCTATAAATGAGGGGAAAGGACAATAAATTTTGTTTAGGGACCCATAAACAAACCATATACAAGCCAAAAGAAAAACACGTTTTCAAAAGGAATTTCCCCGAGTCTGAATGTGTAAACTATAAAGCTTACCTCTGGAAACATGCCAGGGGTCAGGTAGGACTCTCATGATATCGCAGATCAAAGGAGAGCAGCCTGCGCTGACGCCATCCACATCTCCATCCGCACTTACCTCCCTCCATCCACCCTTCCCTTCCTCCCTCTCTCCCTCCCTGTCTTCCTATCTTTGTATTTTTACCTGAACCAAATCAACCACGATGATCTGCTTGTCTGCGTCCCTCATGAAACTGTACGTTGTGCATTTGTGCACTAAATCCTGGCGAATCAGATCGAACATCCCCACTGACACGAATGCCTCTGTCAGTTACTGTCTGTAGATGTAGATTTGCCATGATCCCCAAGCAAACACCCTCACAATAGAAAAGGAACCCACACACCAGCCAGCTATAGCATTAAGCCTCAGGTAAGAAAAAAAAGGTTCTTTTAATTTGACATGGTGTGGAAAGTGCTCAAAAATGCCACAAAAATAATACATGAATGAAACATATACTTAAACTTTCTTTGTCTTCACTTTTCATTTTTTGTGCTTCTTGAGCATTTTATGCACCTTGTCAAAAGGCATTTTTTTCTTGAGCAGGACGAAAGTGTATTATTAGTCCCGCCCTCCTCCCCCTCAGTCAAGTTCCCGCCCCAACACTTGTCACTCATCTTGATGAGCCATCTATCTTGACATGGCATCCAGCCTGAGGCTGAGGCTGAGGTAAAGCCTCCACCGGCGTTGCGGAGGCAGACGGAGAATGCAGACAATCTGCAATAAATGCTGAGGTTTAGCTTTGCTGGCCTTTCTTTTCCTACTGCTTTCCTCCATTGTTGTTGTGGCCATGACTTCCCTAGCCTCACCTTAGTCTCACTTAGCCAGGGTTAGGGTCAACTGAATGAGCTTTAATTTGGTGCAAAAAGTGTTCAAAAGTGCAAAAAAAATGCTACACTGAAATGTTTGCTTAAACTTTTTGTCAAATTAAAAGAATCTTAGCTTCTTTATGTCTTTTTGTTAAGGCTGGATGCCCTATGTGGCTGATGTGTGGGCTCCTTCATCCTTTTAATGGTGTTTTCAAATCTATTCTGCAAATAGAAAGGTGGGTCAACTGATTTTAGATGGGTTTAGCCTCTACTACATCCCTGATCAAGGTGTTTCAGAAGGGAGCATGGGTCAAACACAACAGAGTCACGTTGTCGTCCACGGCCACGCTCGGTGGTTGCGGTCGGACTCCGTTGGGCCCAGCTGTTCCTCCATCCTCCCTATTGTTGGGGGATGACAGCAACCACAACCTCCGCAGGGCGACCCAGGCACTCACCACAACACAGCCATTACATCAGCCCTCATCTGGCCTTTATGGCATCTGCTGGGCACCTGGACCATCGGGCTCCATCATCCAGACCCCCTCTGCGTGATTCAGGATTCAATTAAACTTTGTCATCCCACTTTAGGAAACTCTGTTTGCAGACAGATCCACATTAAAGGACACGGGGAGGTTTTTATTTATGCAAGTATGACTGAACTGCCACAAGATTTCAATTAACATTTGTGCTCGGAAAAGGGTTTGGGTTTCCTTTTTTTCCGTTTTGTGTTTTTGACAGAGCACATTAATCATTTGCGCCAAACAAAGTATGACACATCCAGCACATCCTGAACTGTTTTTGAGCAGATTGGAATCATGAACAGGTTTGAATGGATTCACTCACTTTCCTGTCATTGATTGATCCTGTCTGGCACAATGAATCCCATCTGGCAATGCAAACGCACTAAAACAAAACACTCAGAGTTAAGTGGAAGTGAGATTTCAGTGTAAATATTTCAATAGCAGGTGTAGTACGCACATTGACAGTCACTCACGAAAACATACACACACAAAAAGCCTAACCAGAGACACACTGATTAAGCTCAGATTCAACACACTGTCGACTGAACAGACAGCAGCAGTTAGTGCACATGTAATGGACATTTTACACACTTTGCCATTTCGGTAAAGTATGCAATTCCAAAGCAGGTAAAGCCCAAAATCTTGGGTTATATTCAACACTAAGCCAGAACCTGTGTTGAATCCATCACCTACTGTTTTACATGCAAAGGTGAAGCTGCATCTATTGTGTAAAACCAGTGATAGAGTGGTAAATAAACTATCACCTCCAGTCAGTGATCATCATAAGGCAAACAATCAGCAATATAAGCAAAAATCAATTATATTTTCAGAAAAGCCCTCCCCAAAGTTTTTTTTTTTCTCTTTAAACAACTTACCTCAGCATGAAACTGCTTCACATCATCACATAAACCCTGTTCTGCAAATAAAAAGGTGGGTAAACTGAGTTTCGGTGTGTTTACCCTCTTTATGCAAGACCACAGATATAGGGAAGTTAAACGGACTCAGTGTGAATGTGAGGAGCGACGTCAAAGTCGCTGTAATTAGTTGCGATCACAATCATTAGTGTGGCTGGGCTGGGGGAAGAAATAGGGCCGTAAAACTAATGGTGTCCTCAGGACACTGCAACTGTCCTCCACCGCTGTGCTGTGCTGTCACTCCAGGGACGAGGGAGAGATAGTCGTAGAGAAAAAGACGAGAAATGGGTGAGCAGATGGAATATTAATTTGAGTACCTGGAAAATGAGAATCAGAATCATTTATCACCAGTTATAATACACAGGAATATATATAGGAATTGGTCCTGGTGGCATCGGTGCAGAGATATATTGATAACTTCTGCAGCAACACAGTACATACTGACACACATGGTACAGGACAACAGTAGCACAATACATACTGGACCTCACATACAGCCCAAGGAAACAGTATGATACACATACATACATATGCATATCACTCTACAAATATACTTTTGAGACATTAGTATAATTACAAGACCATCGCTGAGAAGATTGTCAGCCTCTACCGGCCTCTACACGGCATTTTACATTGTGTGACACCAGGTCAGATTTGGTGGGAAATCTGCTGGATTGCTTTACAGCACAAAGGGTTATTGCTTTATGGCACAAATCAGGACGAGGACACTGTTCTTTAAGTACAAATGGAGCTAAAGCGTTCAGAGTTTCTGGAAGGAGTGAAAGACTGATGGAAAAATCACTTCCAACATGTTGATCCTCTTCAGTAAAGACAAAAGACACCAGGGAGGGGGAGGGGGGCAAATAGCAACATCCTCTTTGTGACTGGAAGCAACAGGTTTTCTGGGTAATATGATCTTAATTTTGAGAAACACTAACAATAAGGCTACTATTCATCTCATAATGGTCTCATTTGTTTACAGTAATTACCCCAATTCATTTCACAATGATATATTGATGTTGAAAAATGCTACACAGAGCACCTTTAACATTCATATAGAGGAAGCAGAAGCAGACCGTCTTGGCTGGTTTTAAGAAAAACTAGGAGTAGTGTTCAGTGCATGCATCCTGGTTAGATATGGCCTAATGTGGGGTTGACGGTAAGGTTGCAGACTGTCAGGGCAAGGTGTCAAGCTGTTTGGGGACTAATGCTGCCGAGTTAGCCCCAAACAGCTCCTCCACCCCCTCACCACCTGCTCCCCTACCTCCCCTGGCCAGGCCTGGCACCAGATAGCCATGTCAGAGCAGACTGTGGAGGGTGGAGGTTGATATTGCTGGTGGCTCATGAATCCAATATAATCGCTACAGCCAAATATTCAAATTTATGCATGCAAACATGCACACACACACACACACACACACACACACACTTTAGTACACATGGTATAGCACTTACAGCACTTCACACTTGTAATATGTAGAATAATCTGCACCGCAAAAAAAAGCAAAGAAAAAGTTTTTAAAAAGTTATTTAGTCTCATATTCTTCCTTCAGATCTATTCTATTCAAAACAAGTGAAAATAAGTGACAATAAGAATGAAACAAGGCAGAATAAGGCAAAACACTCCACTGGTATCAAGATAATGTCGCTTGATTCAAGAAAATTCTTTAACAAAGTTGATTTGCATGGGAAACAAGTGAAATTATTTCTTCACTTTTTCACTTGTTCTAAGAAGAATACGATTTTAAGGCTCAATACAAGATGACATGATTTGTTAGGATGGATATTTTTTGCAGTGTAACCAAGAATGCTCTGGGTCCCAGACCACTGATTAGCTATGTTTCCATTCAACTATCAAGCTAATTTTATGCACACTTTTGAAATTGAGTTAGTGCAGGTTATTGCTGGCCATATTTCATGCTTTCAAGCAAAGATGAAAACAAAGTATTGCAGTTGGCAAAATTGTAATATACACACTAATGATCAAACAACCATGATGGAGACTTTTAATTGGGAGAAGCAGTGGGTTTCACATTTCTGAAGATCGTGGTAGACAGATATTTTACAAACATTTCAGAAAGTCACTTTTCAACTGTTTGAATTTAAACCAGCTGTGCCGAGCCAACATTATTATTAATTATTTGTTGTATTTGTTGAATTATTATTATTCAACAACTGCGTTTCCATCACTATTTACAACATGATTTCTTTATTGCTAAAAACTGTTTCCCCTTCAAGTGAGCGTAAAATGTTTCAAATCAAATTGTGCCACTTCGATTCAGCTCTTCTAATTCGATAGATCATAATTCTCAAAAACAAAAGAAATACTTGAATGGAAACCCAGCTGCAGACAGGGAGGAGTGTCTAACAAACTCTGAGATTTGAGATGTTGAGATGTCCGTAGTCATCCATAGCTGCTATCTGCATCGTTTAGTGAAACCAAGACCTAAATATCTTTCTGATATCAGTTTCCAAAGCTGCTTTGATATGAATTTTTACCATGCCATAATATCATATTATGAAAATGTTGTACTTGTTTGGGTCGACATTGAACTTGGCCTCCTCCTGCGCGTCGCTGTCCTTCAAACGCTTGCTGGGAGAGAGGGAGAGAGAGAGAGAGAGAGAGAGACAGAGACAGAGACAGGGAGTAAAAGAAGGAAAAATAAAAAAAGAGAGAGACTGGTGGGTGGAATTGCTGGCTGTGAGCAGATTACTGTGTTGCCGCTGCTAAGATGAAACAGGGAAGAGCACATGGCTGCACTGAGAGATGTGGGCATGTTGTCTCAGTCTGAGGGAGAGAGCTTCAGGGGAGACTCGAGTGGAATGGAGGAAGATTACTTTTGGACACACACACACACACACACACACACACACACACAAAGCGCTAAAGACAGACAGAGAAAAGGGAGAGGGGGTGTACAGCTCAACTGACTGGCTGGGCTGGCTTGAAGGAGTCAAGCAGGAAAAGGAAAAAAAATAGAGAGACAGGCTGAGACAGGAGGAGGTGGCACTTTGCTGATGGGTTATGTTATATAAACCATTTCAAATATTCTTTTTTTTTTTTCTGTGACAGATTCACATTGGTATGAAGGAGTGACACCAGACAGAAGACAACTCCTGGGGAAGTGGAGATGGATTGATGGATGGATGGATGGATGCATGGTGAATGCCATTTCCATCCAAGTATTTTTATGTGATTTGTGATGTATTGAATTGTAGAAACTGAATAGGAGCAACAGAAAAAAATCCCCAATATCGCAATTAAGAAAAGTGTTTTGTCGATATAGAAATTTTGCGATAAATAGTGTTGGAAATCTACTCAGCTGATAATTCAACTTTCATCCCCTCTGTTGGGTTTGTGGCTGGAAAGTCGGCGGTTAGAGTCCCCACACCAGTAGCCAACAATAGAAGGCTGTGGTTGTACTGGCCAGCTCCCAGTGTGAGTGTATGTAACCGTATGAATATGAAGCAGGGCTGTAAAATAGTATGGTGCTCAGTCGACTTTCCCTGGATAAATAAAGGTTAAACAAAAGCACAGGGGTTGGCATGATGCATACATACATTCAGACACATATACATGCACAGATGCAGACTTCTGATTTCTTTTATGACAACTGATGCATCAGACAACCGCATTTTCATTTGTAATTGGGGTTTGGTTTAAAGCAGAGTCAAGAAAGGACACAGGAATGAAGATTATCAGAGCTAATAGACGCCCATTCTCCCATCCCACCTCCTCCATGGTGCTCTGGCTTCTATCTAGATAAAGTGATATGATACATTTTAAAGAGTTTCATTCCAGTATTTCATTAAACTGACATCTACCCTTACAAAATGACTGATAGCACACAACTGAAACAAATTATGGTACTATTTAAAGAACAGCAGTTAACTTTAGTCCAGGGATGACAAAATGATAACACTTTTACAGATTGGATTCCCTTTATTAAAAGATTTTGAATGAACAACTTCAGATAATGATTTTTATGATTTTTATTTTAAAATGTACTATTACCCACACTGACTACCTAAAGTGCAACAGTAAAATTAACCTTTAATTCCTGCAATACCAAGCAACCAAATTCTTGAGAGTAAGGACCAAAACAAAAGTGCCAAGTCAGTAGAATGGCAAAACATCTGTCACAACTCCTCCTGCATCAACCAAAATGAACAAAATAATTGAGCTAGTCTGATAAAGCTTTAAAGGAACAATCAGTAGTATTTTACTGGCTCGTTGCACAAAATGACCATAATATATCACCGGGGGTCCGCAAGTATTGATCAGTGCCATTCATTCCATTGTAACCTCAATGGCTGCTGAGATTTCTTCTAAACAAGCAGTAGCCCATAAACTCTGTTTTGGTAGAAATGCTCCACACCCCCAGGCATTTCAATGAACTACCCCCTGAACTACCCCCCTTGCTTTCGGAACTTCTTTCAGTTTCATTTGCGCAACCGTAGAAGAACGTACAGCAATTAAACGACCAGCTTTGCAAGAAACCTCTGCAAAAAAAGCCTAAAAAGCCTCGTTCTAAAGCCAAAAAGGCCAATAACAAAGCCCGCTCCAAAACCTGAGTGAACACTGCTGCGGTATTTCAAAGGAAGAAGTAGCTTAGAACTCTGAAAAACTTAAACCTTACATTTGTTGAACAGGTAAGCTACCTATGATGTAGCTAACGTTAGCCACAAAAGCTAGTTAGCTAACGTTTCGCGTTGATGCAACATAGCAAACGTCAGCTCACCACAGCTTCTCTGCACATATCTGTCAAGCAATATGTTCACAAACCTGTTGCTAGTAAGCTGCTAAAGGGTATTGAGTGAAGTAGGTTAGTGTTAGCTACAGCTTAGCTGCTAGACCTGGGTTAGCTGATAACACAGCATATATTGATTCCATCTTTTACTTGACTTTCTTGACTCTGTGGGATGTTCTAAACATTTCTAACAGTTTGCAATGGGATATGTTACCTCTTCACTTGACATTCTGAACTGTAACGCTACTTGGCTAGATGGTGTCTGTTGTAAAAACATTGGTTCATACTTTCTGTCAGTTTCAGGCCACCGTAGCTCACGGGGACAGGAGGGGTGAGAGAGGTTGGGGCGGAGCTGGGGACCTTGGCTGAGAGACACGTTGTTGTAGTTCCTATGGCTGCCATGATGTTACTACAGAGTCCATATTACTGATTGTTCCTTTAATATTAAACACCAATGCGTTTTGGCTGTAATTCGTCAGGGTTGCAGGATTGCATGCATACTCAACAATAAATATAATCCATGACATCCAAAATGGCTACAAATGTGTCCAAAATGACTAAATAGGAAATGATCCAAGTTATGAATTTGATTTGTGACTTCTTGTGGGCTGAGAATATTTCCTGTCATTTCATTTGGGAAAATAGGGCGAATCTACAGTGTCTCAGTTAGTGGGGCTGGAACGCTGTTCTCTCTTGCAGCCCTACTTCGTGATTTTTGCTGATAAGAAGGTGATATTTTTATATACAAATCTTGCCAAGTCCAGCTTTACAAGTAAAAAAAAACCAACCTCAAACTCAATCAAACTCAAGTGTTTGCCAAGAGTAGCTAAATTATTTCACTCTCCAGGTCAGTAGAATGAAGGACAAGAAAATTGATTTGTAATTGTAATGGTTAAAGGATTCATATGGCCCTGAAATACCGAAGTATCATCGGTAAAACCTCTTGAGAAAGACAGAAGTCTACATACAGAAGTAAAAGTCAAGAGTTTTTTGTGTGGATTCGAAGGTACAGTGTTCCCCTCATGAATCAGTTTTGTAGCCTAGTTTGGGACACAGTGATGCCGTCCACTACAGCCATTGCAGCTAACAAGCACATCTGGGAATGCACTTATTATCAGAGACAGTAAAAGTCTGGGCAAAGTGACTTCACTATTATTCATTGTGCTCTGTAAAATATTAGGGTTTTGGGACCAACAAACTACATGCAGCCTGCGGTTTCAGTGAATGTGTAAAGTGAAATGTATTCTGTTAATGGGTCAGTATTTTATTTTACCATGAAACCATTATTTCCTATTGACATGTGGAAACAGTAGATTGGCTCTGTTGTTTTCCTATGACAGCAGAATACACAACACTGCCAGTATTCTGTTCATATGACACATGAATCATTAATCCTTATTACATAACACTAATGTCACATATGATCAATTAATAAGCATGCAGTAATGAGCATTCCATATATTATGGATGAAGCTAAGCCTGTAGCTTTAGCTTAGTCTATAAGAGGAACATCTCTATCTTACAATAATGAGGATGGTGGAAGAGTTCAGCATTGGTTCAGCATATACTGTTAACAATAACAGTAGTCAGCTCCTCTCCTAATTATGTGAAATACACAGAAAATGGCGGGGATATGTAACTATTAGTGTAAATAGTGAGGCATGTATACTGTACATTTTATCCGATTTGCTGATGGCCTCTGCTGGAAACAAGATATGTGATCACACAAGCAGGTCGTAAGAGCCTTTTATGTGAATTGGTGAAGTGTTAAATGTCAATAAATGCTACTAATACATAAGAGGCATCTGGCCTACATTTGTAAACAAATCTACCTTCTCAGACTATTCACTTTTAATTAGAACATTAATGAATGAATCTATAACTACACCACAACAAGCTTTTTCAAGAATGTCTTTTTCTGTAGGCCTACATGTTGTTATATATTTAGTCATTATTTGCACACAGCCAATTCTTAAATTGGACCTCCATGATGGCACCAAATGTGGCTGCCTCTACATTAATACAGATCACCTAGGCAACGAGTTGCCTCTACATTAATACAAATCACCAAGCAACCATACCATAAATACCATACCAATAATGTTATATGGAAATTTGGTATCATTTTTTTCATCTCTAATCTGATCCAAAATCTTGCCTGTTACAATGTGTTAGGTCATAAAACAATTGTTTTACAACCCTTGTTAAACATAGATGCACATTACAATGTATCATGCTTACTTATAATGATGTAGTTGGTCTCTTTAAGCAATATGATGAGTTTATGAAAAGTCTTAGTATGCTGTGCTAACAATACTAACAACAACACATTCACAGCTCATAGTAAATGTAAAAGAATAGTGTTAGTTGTCATGACTTACAACAGATCATCTGATGTCACTTTACTTTAGATAATATGGTGAGTTCATTAATTACTTATAAGACATTGTGGCACACTAATAAGAATTCTATAGCTCATAATACGTTTAATGTCTTAGAAACAAAATAAATACTGTATACTATACTGTACTGTATATACTGTATAGTTTTCACTGGTAAATACATTACTTACATTATAGTGTATTATGGCATTTTCTAATGCCACCATGATTGCCACATAGCTTATGGCCTTAACTGGGGTATGAGCTATTGTCAGTTTGCATTCAAACTGCGAGCAACTTGGTAGATATGTTGCTCAATTCTGCCCAATTGTGGGCTGGGCCAGAGGCTCTGATTGGCTCTGATCATCTATGTTGTGGTTCTGTGTTACATCGTTTGGATGCCTTAACATAGCTAGCATTAACAAAACAACCACCTTACCTTCGCTTACCATCACTTACTATCGACCCAATGATGGATGCAACTGTTCTTCATGCATCGTTTCTGAGACATTTAGTCCTGCAGTCTTTCAAATAAAAGCTATTTCTAAATGGCTGGAATCAACTTCTCCATTTTGCACTTACCAGGCAGAACTATCGTCCATGAAACAAAATTGCATCAGTACGGAACAAGGACGCACAGAAATCTGATTGGCTGTTGACGGTTGATGGCCAACTTTTCCCTGCTGACAAGCTTGGAAATGTTTGGTGACTAGTGAATTTTTGAGCGTGCTGCTCGCAGTGTGAACGCAAAGTGACATAAGATATGATGTACGAGATTTAGAAATAAACCAAGTACCCTAGGCATCTTATGTTCTAAATCTAAGAGGAGAATGGTAAACATGGTGTAGGGGCATAGAAAGTGTTAAATATAGAATAATCTAGAAGCCTGTGCTGCTGACCTCTTACCAGCAGTAAAGTCTCTATGTGTGGGTGGGTCAGGTGAGGCAAACAAACCCCATGGCAACACCAGTCTATCTGATGCCTGTTTAGCCTGGATCTCATTACCACAACTTCCTAATCACATCCACACCCTTCTACGAGAAAGAGAGAGAGAGCGAGGTCGAGAGAGCTAGAGAGACATGTAGGTCCCAGCCCAGTAACATCTGCTGAGGCTGATGTCAGGGCGGTGCAGGCAGGGCAGCTGTCAGCTCGCGTTAGCGGTGAGGAAGAGCAGGAGGACAGAGAGACAGGTCGAGCCGCAGCTCTGATCAGAGATGACACACTCACACACACTCACACACACTCACACACACTCCACAGATCCACAGCTCTGATCGGCGGTGACACCCAGACATGCAGACCCCCAGTCGGTCACCCCTCAGATGGACGGAGGAAAAAAAAAAAAGATGGCAAATGTGATCCAACAGAGGGTGAAGATGAGGAGGGTGCATGTAGGTTCCTACAATATCGGAGATTTAAAAAATTCCTCTTTATTGATGCTGTGTTCAAAGCGATGCAGCAAGTTATGCCGCTTGCTCTCTCGACAGAACAAGTTACAGTAAGCAAATCGAGACCAGATGAACCCAAATGATAACCTGGTTCTGATTAGGTTTAGGTTTTTGGAAGCCAATACAATATACTGATGTTTGGATTGGAGCTGCCGATATTCAATATTTTCAAATCTTACCATGTTCCTGCCCAAAAATGCCGAAACACTTGCACTAAAGAAAGAGTTTAGGACCAGAGAGTGAAAGATCCAGTCACATGTCCCACCACCACCCATCAGATCTGGGCTTCTTTACACAACTGATGGGACACTGTTGGAGAAGACTGACTATTGTTATTGTTAGGGTTCGACCAATATGTGTTTTCATTCCTGACTTGCATGTGCACACATTAAATATCTTTAAATTTGGCCAATTTCATGCCAAAAAATTGATTTTTTTTCAAGAATTCATTGTTGTTTCCCGTAGAATTGTATTCTTTTCGGTGTGGAAAAGCCTCTGAAACAACATTTAGACCATGGGACACTAAAACTCTCCATTGAAACCCAGGACAATAATAATAGTAATAGTAATATATATTCATGCAGACTTGTTTGGAATCTGATCAGGTTAAGGTTTTCCCATAGACAGCCAGTGCAGTATTGATCAGTTCTACAATGAATATCAATCTGCATCATATCCATCATATCAGAGGTAGACAACGCTGACTAGAGCAGATCTGACTTGGCCCCATATATCTGTCCTGACTGTGTCCTGGTGTTGACTGGACCATGGCGCTGGTTTATGGTGTGACAGACAACACCAGAGCTGTCCAATATGTTTCCCATCTCCAGGGTTTTCCATCAAGGCGGCTCCTCCGCCGCGCCAGATGTTTTACAGCTTTCCAGGGAATTCCAGCCTGCAAGATCTATTGCCTTAGTCTAAAAATGACTGTTGCTATTGGAAAATAAATATTTCATTTGGCCAAACACATACAGGCCTCTCTGAGAAATGACATGAGAGTGCCCGGCAGCTTGGGAAGCAGGCGTTCTCAGACAGCTGTTTGATGGTTAGCAGGGCCTTTTCTTCCTGATGGAGACTATTGAGATAAATGGTACAAATGGATGGGATGTGGGCTGGGGTAAGACCGGTTGCTATTACACTGTAAAATGCAGCTGATGTTGTTTGCAGAGCACTTAAATAAAGAGCACGTAAACTCAACCAAGGCTTTGAACACATTTTATAGATTTTTAGGGGTTTGGCTGTGGGAAAGTTTCAGCTTAGTGATTTTCAGAACTTTTCAGTGACTGTACACACTCACACCAGACTGCATGTCATTGAAATTTTGATAATGTTACCAGATTTGAAGTGGTAAATAAAAGTGGACAAATTATGACCTCCAGTCAGTGATCAAAAGAAGCAAAAAGCTAGCTAGCTAACCGTTTGTTCAGTAACTGAGCTGACTCTTCTCAAGCTACAACTCAGAGTGTTCTGGAGTAGAGACTAGAGCTAAAGACACACACATCACACTATTCACTTTTACTTGTCAAAGTTCTCTAATTTTCTTGCCAAGATGTTATATATTTTATATATTTGCGTACAGCCAATTCTCCAAAGGATGATACTAGGAGATTTGTGGCATGACTGGAAAGCCTCTATATTTAAAACAAAAAAAATGTTTGCAGGGAAGTATGGATTTGATGGTTAAGGAAATTAAACGGTTGTACAAAATCTTTCAAAGCACGTTGTTAGTCTAAACGAGGAAGACTGGGATTAAGTTCTGCAGAAGTTCATAACCAAACAAAGAAAAAAAACATCAAAATGGAGAATAATCACCAATAAGAGACAAACCAAAAGTGCAAAACCAACTGGCGGGACTGAAAAGTTCAATTCATGTGAGAAGTTGGTTTCTTCAAAGATTGCATTAAATGGTTCATCCATAAGTGATGACGTGTGAGATGAAAAGGACTGCTGTATGATCGACATGAAAAAGACAGACTCTCGCAGTATTGATGTGAGGCTGGCTTGCTGTGAGCTCAGTAATTGGTCAGAGATTATACTGAAAGCAGCAGTAGCATCTGCTTGGCCTAATGCAACATAAAAGCCCAGTTAGGAACACCAATAGCTCCTCTACTGTAGAAAATGAACATCATATATAGTTAATATGACCCATTTTTATCAAAGACGCCGCCCACCAAACCACCACTAACACCACCATCACTACCACCGCCGTCATCACCCTCCAACCCCTTACACACACACACACACACAATAAAAGAGAGTGTTTTGGCTTCTTTTATTTATGATCATGGCTTCAACCGGGGGTTTTTACCAAGCGAACAGGAGAGAGAGCAGATTAGTTTGTCACTGCCACCGTTGATGAATGTGTTTGAATAAGCATATTTCATACGCAATGTACAAACAGAAGCTGACAGCCCATTAACAATGCTTTTCCCAAAAGTGCATACTGTGAGTCTAAAGAGAGCGAGCTTTAGTTAAAGAGTGGAGACCCCAGACAGGACATTATAGAGGCCAGGCCAAGAGGCTAAGACCCACAAAGCCAGATTTATAGAGCACTAAGGGGAACGTGCAGACACTTTCTGGGAAGCCCGGTCTGGGACATGGTATTTCTAAGTGTGTTTTACTGTTTGCATGACAGATACAATCCAAGCATTTTCTTTAAAGTATTGATCATTGATGATCCCTAACTTTTGACTGCCAGACAAGTATACAAATCATTCATATAACTTAAAGATCTAGTATCAACACACAACATCATTCCTACAATACAGAACTGCATTTTGACTTATACATTTTGAGTAACTGAACATTTCAATCAACCTTTCATGGAATCTGCTTTGGACAAAATAAAAGCATTGCTTGATGGTTATTGCTTTATATTTAAAAGTACAAATCTCTGGTTTAAATTGGTGGAATTGCAAATCAAAAACAATCATACCAAAGTTGTTTAAAGTGAAGTGAGAACATTACAACAAACTGTTTTGTCACCAGTATTAAGGTATATTCTATGATCTTTTGATTGTGTTTTTATTATGTTTTGTGTTGTATGTCATATATGTTATTGTTATTTTGTCTTCCATTAAGGACCACAATGGAAATATATGTTTTAAGTAATACTTGCAATCCTCTGGCGTGAAATATACATGAATTGTTTCTTTTTAGTTTATCATATTTTTCTATTTCCCAAATCAAATCAAATCAAAAGGTATCACCAAGCTGGCAACAATTTTTGAAACTCTGCTGTTAGACACACTTGCAAGAATGTGTGACTCTAAATTCTTCTCACA
>NC_135997.1:31377814-31390314 GCF_048128805.1 Centroberyx gerrardi
CACGCCCCTGTGTTGTCCAGATACAAGAGGGAAACAGACTTCTCTAACATTTGTTTTAGTTAATGCTATAGAGATCGAATTTATGAGGAGATTCATTTTGCAGTATGGTGCAGTTCCAACTCATTAGCTGTGGTGAGCTTTGCTTTTCAACCAGGTCGGCCAAGGACACGCTCACTGGGGTGTTGTAGTTTGCGAGAATAAAGGCGCACACACAAAGTGTCACTCCCACACACATCCATACACTCAGTGACACATCAAAACATGTTTGTGATCAGGCCTGGGAAGCTGCAGTGAGCCAGACAGACGGTCAGAGCTCAATGATATCGAGTTGTTTTTGGGGGGTTTCTCCCCGGGCTCATCAGGCTCAGCGCAATGGGTTTTTATTGATCACAGATATGTTCTCTGGTACAGATGGCAGCCTAAAGGCCAGCACTTCAACATGAGACAGAGCCAGCAGGCCGGAGCGCCGGGCGACCAACAACCGATCCAATCATTCCCATGTTCCTTTGCAGACAGTTTGATACGTGTCCATTAAAGTTTAGACGACCGATCAATAAACGACACGGCTAATCGCCAAGGGCATATTGATTGAGATTTGCTATTGTTTTTTTTTGCGTTAATGAGATTGGATATGAACCTGCATGCTTTGTTTTTAAATTAGCGATCATCACATGCACACACGCACACACGCACACACACACACACACACACACACACACACACATAAAGGAACACCAAAGTACAGAGGCATGCCCTCATTAAAGGGCTGGAACTTAGACACTTTGACCAGTGGCTGGCTGTTGGTGTAAATCAGGCTTTGCTGCCTTCACTCCCTGCCAGGTTTTATGGCGACCAGCACCCAGACTAGAAATGAAGCCATTACATTAGCAGTGACTTACACCAGTCACTTTATCCAAGCCATATGTGGCCAAATCCCTGGCCTCAGCACACACTGCTCATCAACACTAGGACGACTCCGGAAATGTGCTCCACAAGAAATAAAATGGTGTGTGTGTGCATGTATTCTCCTGTGTGTGTGTGTGTGTGTGTGTGTGTGTGTGTACATGCCTGTGTGTACACATCTGTGTGTACATGTGTGCGTGCATTTGTGTGGCCTACCTGTGTTTGTGTCTGTGTGTGTGCACATGCACACATGTGTATGTGCATCTGTGCATGTGTGTGTTCATATCACATATGTGTGCACGCATGTGTTGTCCTGTTCTTTTGTGTGGATACAAGCATGTGCATACACATGTGTGGGTATGTGCATCTGTGTGTGTGTGTGTGTGTGTGTTTGTGTGTGTGTGCGCGCGCACGCGTTCGCCTGCTCCATTAACTTTGTGCGGGTCTATAATGACTCTGCGACACAGAGGCCCACATCTCATCCCTCACCGATCATACACTGCTCTCCCAGGACAGGAGAGAGATGGCACAAGGAGGGCGATCGAGAGGGAGAGGGCAATGAGGGAGAGAAAGAGAGAGAGAGAGAGAGAGAGAGAGAGAAACACAGAGAATGATAGAGGGACCCAGAGACAGAGGGTGAGAGTGAGAGACTGGGTCAAACTAGATGATTTTTGCAGCTATTCTAAAGCCGACTGGACTGTCCCAACCGTTGGAGTGAGTCTGGGCTAGTCAGAATGAGTCTGGGCTAGTCGGAATGAGTCTGGGCTAGTCGGAGTGAATTTGGGAATGTCGATACACCAAAAAAGTAAATTACATCACTTCATCACAAAATAACTCCTGGAATGCACTGAACATCACAGATAACAGATGACAGTGTGAGAGGATTTGAGGTCGGGTTTTTCCTTCCACTCAGCTTCCACTCCAATAGACAGGAAAGAGGGCTTCCTTTTGAGTGGTTGTGTATTTGAAGGTTTTACAAATTTTGAGACAAGACGCTAAGAGAATCAGACAGTGATCCCGCTGTCTGTACACCTTTCTGACAATGCAAGAATTTACTAAAGACCATTTGTTTACTCTAAACTACCCTCATTGGGCACAACTTGAACAGTCTTGTAGTGTGACCTAAGCTTAAAATAGAGAAAACATTGGTGCCAGGCAAGGTATGGCACCCGTCATGGCCTACATGAGTCCAAAATTTATTTTCTGGTTTTTATCATAATAATGGAGAGCAAATTATGCAAAACTTGCCATAAATCTATTTGAACTCATATCTAAAAAGTCACATCAGGGGATTCAGGACCAATGTTCCCTCTAAGCTGATAGTTTGGTGGCATACAGCTAATAATTCACCACATTGACCAAATAGTAATATGCTGTCAGTCATCAGTCGTTGCTCCACTTTGTCCCCAGATGTTGAGTCGATATAAGCAGGTTTGGAAGTGACATCAGATGCAGGGGCTTTGCCATAGCTTAGGATGTAGTGAACTGTTGAGAGAAAATAGAGAGAGAGAAAGCTGGTGAGCAGCCCTCTCCTTCTTCTTCCCTCCCTGCTGTCCACTGCAGTCATCCACAACTGGGCCAGTCTCTCCCAGTGCGCTGCCTGCCAGATCATCCTTCATGCATGGCAGCAGCCACTGCAGCCAAACAGGGCCCACATATGTACCAGTCTGTACCCTCTCCCAGTTTAAACCAAGTGGGTGCAGCAGTGGGTAGGGAGTTATCATAACGCTTGTCCCCGAAACAATGTCATATGAGGCAAAATATGAGCCTTTCCCATGTGATGCAAAAAGGATGAGTGAGTTCACACTAGTCCCTTTTAATGAAACAAATAAATATAAATATGCATAAACAAAGTAAAGGCACATTATGCTCTCTTCCTCTGTTCTCTGCTGGTTGAACGTCCACAGCTAATAGCACCACAGTCTGCGAAATCTCAAAAAACTCAATTTAAAATGAAAGTGAGTATACAAATTCCGTCAAAGCATACTTAAGTAAAATTACTGACTACAAAAAATGCTCAAAAAAGTAAAAGTGCACACAGAGTAGGCTAAATGTAATTTGTCACTTCCACACTTGGTGTCCTATGATGCTTGCATTGTAGCTATAGTCAAGGCAGGCTGTTCAGTTGAAGAGTTGTGACTGGTTCCATTGAGTACATGGGGAGATGATATAAATTGTCATGACTCACACACACACAAAAAACACATTCAAGACACTTTGCATTAGACTTGACTTACACTTACTGCTGTACCGCAGAGGGCTAAAACACAGCTTGCAATACAATAGAAACATGTGGTGGCAGGACCCAAGCAGAGACCACTGGTGGCTATAAATATTGTAAATACACACACACACACACACACACACACACACACACACACACAGAGAGAGAGAGAGAGAGACACAGCCCCGTTGTGAAAATGATGTCATTTCTCATAGGGAAACAAGCAGTGTCATTGCACATCTGTTCAGGGCCAGGTGTCCCAGTTATGTGTCCCAGTAGTATGTGTGTGTGTGTGTGTGTGTGTGTGTGTGTGTGTGTGTGTGTGTGTGTGTGTACGCCTGTGTGCATGTGAGTGGTCAGGAGGTGAAGCACTGACAGCTTTGTCATGTCCGCAGAAGAAAAAAGCAAAGAAAGGATACAATGGCAACAGAGAGAGAAGAGAGAGAGAGAGAGAGAGAGAATTTATATTGTTATTATTGCTATAATAACAACAACAACCTAAGTTCTGTAGTTTCATTCTGTCAATTTTTACCACTTCAAGTCTTGTATTCACTGCATTTTCTTTGCTTTTCTATGATGTACTTCTAAGGTAAATGTAATGTACTAACTGCTTTGCAATGCACTGAAATGCTTTGACGATATTGGTTTTCTTCCATTCATGGCAATAAAGTGTACTTAATTGATCTGAACATTAATTGAATTGAGAGAGAGAGATTTGTGAATTGAGAGAGCTTACCTGCAGATGACAGGGTGACACACAGCTGAACACTGAGCCAAGAGGAAATACAACCAGACATTTATTGTAGGTGTGTCTGTTGTAATAAGTAAAAGTACATCTACTTCAACTGGGTTAGCCTTACCTGCCCAACCACAAAAACACTTTCCTCCTGTCTGAAGTGATGCCCCTTGGTGAGGATTTTCTGAGACAAGACTGGCTATAAAACAGCATTTTAGAGTCTTGCGTTTTGTTGAGGCACCAGCGCTTCACACCACAAAGCCTTGTAGTAAAAGGTGAAACGCTCTTTAAAACTGTTGAAAGCATATGTTACATAAGAGTCCTGTGTGTTATATTCCCTCAACGCTGATTAAAAAGTTCCACTTGCACTAAAAGCCAAACTATGTTGTGGGTTGTGGGCTTTCTGTTCTTCTGTGTAACAGTTTTGTGGGATAGTATCAGACATTTTATAAGATTATTATGTGGAGGTGCAGAAGGGTCATCTACCTGGTGGAAGATGTATATTAATGGTTTTTTTTAAAGGACTACACCAACTTTTTGGAAGTTTGGCCCATTGGTCATTTTACCCAATATGTGACTAGCGGATTGGTACCAAAATCATCTCTGTGTCTCTGGTAGATAGCGCTGTCCACTGCACATGCTAAAGCGTTAGCATGTGCAGTATGTTACAGTAAGTAGCCTAATCATAGGCAACTAGCATTAGCCAAAGTATGAAGATAAACCTTTTTAGTAATTCAAAGTTGGCATTGGTTTTTATTCTGTGGCCTGTAGATTCATAACTTCTGAAAACAAATCTCAGTCATTAGTGAAGTCCATTACAAATCAACATCGCAAAAAACTGGCTAACTTTGCTACCTTCCTGTGTAAACAAATCAAGTTATGCTCAAAGACTAGCTTGAAAGTGCATCTTTTTGTGAAATGTTATGTCTATTTTACCAATCCTCTAAACAAGCCTGGCATTTTTAGATGTGTGTCATTAAAATGAACTAACCATCCAGCCTTAGAGCTGCTGCAAGTTCTCATTTTCTCACTTTTAGGTTAATGCTAGTCGCCAAAGATTACTTAATATACTGAATGCTAAAGCATTAGCATGCGCAGCGGACAGCACTATCTACCAGAGACACAGAGATGATTTTATCATTTATTTATTATTATTAGTTTTATCACTAATATGTCAGAGTGTTAGAATTGTCAGTTGTGTGTCTATATAACCCCCATTTGCTCTACTCTTATTTACATCCTAATTGATGTATCTACTACTTGCTGCTGCAACTGCCCAATTCCCTAGAGAGATCATTAAAGTTTCATCTAATATATGACATATACTAGTGTCTCGTTATGAGAATTGTCACTCCGTGATACATTCATTCTTCATTCTTTATTTTCTATTTGGATCCCCTCAGCAACTGCTAGTCTTCCTGGGGTTCACAAAAAAGTCTTTACAACATAAATGACATCACAAGACATATAGACAGTACAACATAATCAACATTGTCAGACAAAATTTGACAGGTATGGACATCTCAAACAAGTCTCAAGTAAGTTATAAATATTAAACATGGTGGATTCAACATTCATTAACCTCTGAATGTTGGTAGTCCATTTACGCTGGCTGTGAATGGCTTAAACTTTGAAATTGCATGGTTTTTATTAACCAGTTTTTGAATGCATTCATTTTTCTCTAAAGCAACCAGCAACTGCAGGTGTCAAATAAACATAATGGAGTAAAAAGCAGGATATCTCCTTTGAATTGTAATGAAGTAAATGCATGAAGTCCCCTGAAATAGAAATACTCAAGTGAAGTACAAGTTCCTCATTTTTCACATGTAGACCGTAATGTAATGTAATCACTCTCACTCTTAATCTATGTAAACCGGTCAGTGAAATCATTAGTTGAGAAGTTACTGCATTGGGAGAGTAGGGCCAATTAAAGGTTACAGCACTGAATGTAAATACTCAGTGTTCCCACTCCATCGTAAGCCATTAGCAGTTTATAGTGTTCAGAGGACTGAAGCAGCGCAGAGCTAATCTGTTTTACGGTGCTGATCAAAGCAGAGAGATGGAAGAAAGGAGAGAGACAGAAAAACAAAGAGGGAGGGTCAGAGTGAGGAGAAAGAAAGCGAGAGATTTCAGGGAGCGTTGACGAAGCGCGCATTCTCTTTTCCAGCAATGTCCTGCTTCACATTCATACAGTTCCACTCATTCACACCGGGAGCTGCCCAGCATGACCACAGTCTTCCACTGTCGACCACTGGGAGCTGCCCAGTACAACCACAGTACTGTCAGCCAATGGGAGCTGCCCAGTACAACCACAGTTGGCCACTGGGAGCTGCCCAGTACAACCACAGTCTTATACCTTTGGCCACTGGGAGCTGCCCATGACCACAGTTTCCACTGATGGCCACTGGGAGCTGCCCAGTACAACCACAGTCTTATACCTTTGGCCACTG
This sequence comes from Centroberyx gerrardi, assembly GCF_048128805.1. Lineage (NCBI taxonomy): Eukaryota > Metazoa > Chordata > Actinopteri > Beryciformes > Berycidae > Centroberyx > Centroberyx gerrardi. The sequence continues at coordinate 31,384,128 of NC_135997.1, forward strand.
GGAGCTGCCCATGACCACAGTCTTCCACTGATGGCCACTGGGAGCTGCCCAGTACAACCACAGTCTTTTACTCAGCCAATGGGAGGCACATCCTGATTTCGCCAAGTTACTGGTGGCCTCAACTCAACATCTTTTGACATGCTGGACTCAACAGCTCCTGCAGCCAATCACAGCGTTTCTGTAGTTATTACATCATCACCGAGGGGCCTGCCATTTTCCCTAGTGAGTATAATGCAACCAGGACTCAATTAGCTTAGCTATATAGCACGTTAAATAATCCACCAACTAGCTAGCGTGCTATCAACTGTTCTTCCTACATTACCTAATGCTACCTAGCTAACGTTTAGCTAACTACATGCACAGTAAAACTAGCCTACCCTTTGCTGTATTGGTAATTGTTTTTCTAGTGTCCTCCATGATTTAGCTAGCTAACATTAACCCAATATTATAGAGAAACCCATTTGCTCTCTCTACAATATGAATGCAGTCTAAACAAGATAATTTTGTTATTTTCACTATTCACTATTCTAAATTAATTTCTCCACAGTACTGATGGTATAGGGAGCTGCCCAGCTACCACAGTCTTCTGCTGTTGTGAGCAGAGCAGTTGGCGGTTAAATGCCTCGATCAAGGGCACATTAATAGCGGTTGTTAAAGGAAGGGAGAGCATTTCTCATTCACTTTCCCCAAGCAGATGTTTCCAGATGCTCCTGGGATTTGAACTGACAACCTTCCAGCCGCAAGCCCGCCCAAGTGAGAGAGAGAGAGAGAGAGAGAGAGAGAGAGAGAGAGAGAGAGAGAGAGAGAGAGAGAGAGAGAGAGAGAGAGAGAGAGAGTTTTAAGAGCTCATTAGTAGAGGTGGCTGCCAGTGTGAAGGCAGTAAAGGTAACTGGTCTGTTTCAGGGCCACGAGGCTGAGGGGTCAGGGCGAACGCGACAGCCAAACAACCCACCATCACACACAGACTGGCTTTACCATAGAATGGCTTTACACTGGTGGAAAAAATAGTCTTTTCACATCTGGATTCAAAGTGACTTCCAGCTAATGAATGGTTAATATTGTAAAACAGGCAGCTTTGGCACGGTACGAAATTGAAGCCAGATTCTGCCTTTTTACACTAACAACAATCTCACCTTTGTGATTTACATCAAAAACTTGGCTGGTCATCTCACACAAGGAGAAGGGAAATGCATCCACTAATTATGGTGTCACATCACAGGACTGGTTACTTTAATATTCTGGACTTGGCAAGACTGGTTTCTGCTACTATGCACCTTATACATGAAACAGACTGCAAAGCACCTTGAAACTACAATTCTTGTCCCCCTCAATGATTTTAAAGCAATGATATCTCACATTTGATATGATGTTTGCGACTACTATTTATAATGTATGTCCCTGTATGCTGCTGACTGACAGAATGGTGTTGTGTATTTTCTTTGTCCATTAGGTCCCTCTCGAAAAAGAGCTATCGATCTCAATGAGACTATCTGATTGAATAAAGGATTCATGAAAATAAAATCTCTCTTTTTTTTGCTTATGCTAATAAAGCATGAGGATCTAGACCATACACACATATTCACAACCTTAAGCTTAATAGACACAAACCTACACATGCACACAAATGTGCCTCCCATATGTACACACACACACACACACATTTTATCGAGAGTATTCTTGGCAAGTGATAGTGCCCAACGCCACTCTCACTGCAGCCAGACAACACATTACAGTACATTAATTAAATGTTATTCTGAGGTGGCAGCGTGTTGTATCATAAGTGGAATGTCACAGGTCTGATGCCACGACACCCACTGTCCATCCCTGCAATATGCTGGACCTCCTCAAAGACACTGGAGATAGCTGAAATATACATGTGTATGTCTCATTATATTGTATATAATATGATGATTGGGTGCTGTAAAACCCCTAAAATCTATTTAAATGCCATCTCCACCTATATAAATGAGGCATTTCTATTTCTATCAACACGATAAGGTATAGAATGATTTTAAAGATCTACTATGTAACAATTTCATGAAAAAATATTACCTTATTTTCCATCTCCAAGTCCTTTGTTTGAATGATGAGAGGTTTGCCCAAACAAGCCCATATCATCAGGAACTTGATTAAGCATAATGTGGTGATGGATTACTGCAACACAGACCTGTGCATCCACAGTGTCATTCCCCACCTGCCTGTCTGAGGCCGTTTTAACTAGAGGTCAGAGGTCACAAGGTTAGGATAGGGGTCAGCTCTAACAACCACCGGTGTCTGATGTTTGACTGTTTTCACATCCACCTCATAATCGGCGCACAATAGCCCATTTTCTTTGATGACAGCGGAACACCTTAAACTACTCTGACACCGAGGCTGATGTGATCGTTTTATATAGCCTTGTCTCTGCCCGCGACTCTGTCAAAAGCTGTTTTACAGCCCGCGGGTCATGACCGGTGAAAAGCTCGCTTTCCGCCTCATTTCACCACGGACCATTATTCCTCATGCCATCCTCCTATGTCCGAAGGGAGTCGGCGTGGGAGTGCTGTGCGGTGTTAGAGGATCGGATCAGCTCGGCACCGCAGCCCCCAAATGGAAACCTGCGGTGCTGGCCGACACCCGGCCAGCGTCTGCTCCCATCGATGAACAGAGAGACAATAAAAGTCATTCGCTTGAGTTGGAATTGGAAAAATGTTGGAGAGGAAACACATTGCACAACATACTGTACAGGCAGGGGTGTACTGGAGGGTAAAGTCACCTAAATTCAGATGACCCACCTTTTTATTTGCAGAATAGAGTTTACCACCTTTTTTTGTTTGACATCAATCACCTAAATTCATAGTATACATTATAGTAAGTAGTAACAAACTGATGTGGGTTATATGGGGATAGGAACTTTGAAGGGAAAGGAAACACAATTTTCTGTTTTGTTTTTTGAAAATAGAATTGATTTTTGTTCATATAGGTGATTGTTTATCTTATGATGATCACCGACAAGAGGCCATATTTTATCTTTTTATTTACCACATCACTGCATACAGCCCCAGACATTAAAATAACCCGGTTCTGACCCAGCGCACCACCAAGGAGAAAAGTCGGAACAAACTACCATGGTAGCCATGGTAACCATCTCACCACAACAAGCGTTCCATCACCTGGAAGGTGTTGGGCTATGAGTGGGAAACTGTGGCAAACAGTCAACTGCTGTCTACTTGAGGTAAATCTACAAATATTAATAGAAACATCTTGAATCTACCAGACATAAAAATAGCCTTGTTTTGAAATCATATCACACAATAATCATCCACATAAAGTTGACTGATCTAGTGGTTCCTGTGGATCCCCCTCCCGCAGTGTAAAGATGATCATACCGGGTAAAAGATGGGTAAAGAAGCTTGTGGAAACTGATCATGATTAATTCTCTCTACAACGTTTTCAGACGGTAAAAGACAGACACGCATCACCGAAGTGTGAGCTCACACTGGTTCACACACACTCTCACACTGCTTGTGATCAAGGCCACATCTGTCTTGTGTCTAATGCCCGCTGACTAAAATCTGTATGTGAAAACAGCCGCGGCTCTATTTCTAACAGCATACCCCTGCACAATAATCATGATGGTAATTTTAGGCCGTGCTCAGCGTCAGTGACAACACTGAGCCATCATTAGTATGTGTGGAAGCCAGCCACTGTATGGGGTCATGGAGGGGATGCTGGCGTGCCGCCAGGCTGCCGGTGAGGCAGGACGTTGGGGATGATCAGACTCAGCCTGGGCCTGGCTTCGCGAAGGGTCTTGGAGCTGGACTAGCTGATCAAGGATTACCGATCAGATTCCCCTCAGATCCATTATGTCCTGGAATTTAAATCAGTCATTTCAGGTCAGTGCCTGCGCTTGATAAATAGCAGGCTCGGTCAGGCTCGGTCAGGCCCGGGCAGGGCGAGGCTGATGGATCTGGCAGACAGGCGGGGGTAATGGGAGTGTTAGCATTTTTCCTGTGTTAGTGTGCTGCGCTGATGGTGAGAGCAGCATTCAGAGCCTCACTCCTTGCTTATCCCCCACATGCTGCCACCTGCTCCTCAACGGGGGGGTTGGGGCGGCAAACTGCAGGGGGGAAGCCAGGGGCGGTAGGGGGGCGGTAGGGGGGCTTAGTCACCGCGGAGCAGCCAAATCCCGGCCGCTAATCAGTGCTTTCCATTGCAGAGCTACTCAAGGGTCTCTGAACTGCACTAAAGTTGCCCATTTTTGATGTTGTGGAAGATTAGTAAGAGCGCTCAAATCCTCTACCTTTGCCAACCTCTCCTGTGTCGTGGTTTCAGGCCGGGTAGCGCCGCTATTCCATTAAACCCTTGACAGTTTCACCATGCGGCGCTGAAGTATTAGAGGCATGACACATCTGTTGCGTCCTCAGCTTTTGTGTGTATTTTCTGCCTGAGCTGACTATAGACAAGCCCAGCACCTGTCTACATTTTTACGCCAAAAAGATATGCACACACGCACACACACACACACAGGCACGCACGCACATTCCCACTGCATACACACTGCAGCTGCAGCCCACTCTGCACCTCTTAGTGCAGCTCTCCAGCAGCAGCAGTACAAATGAGTCAGGAGAACATGTGTAGGTGGACTCCACATTCAACCCAGCCATTACTGGGAGGGAGGGAGCTCTGTGTGTGTGTGTGTGTGTGTGTGTGTGTGTGTGTGTGTATGTGTGGGGGGGCATAGTTTCTGAATAGCTTTTCATTCTGGCTGTGCTTGTAATGTTCCACGGCTCATGCCCCACGGATTTGGTTTTGGCTTTTGCAATTACCAGCAGTCATCTAGCTGTGTACATACCTGTCTGGAGATGAAATTGTGTTGTCTCTTCTTTCCTAATCAACATGGGTGAAATTGCATGGCCTTTAAAGTAATAATCTGATACATTTTCATATAAATAAATGTCTGTTGCTACTCTCTTTTGCCAGTTGATATGACACAATAGTGATGCAACCTATAGCCAGTTCATGAAAGCTTTTCCATTTGCTGTTCTAAACACTCAGTGTCTGGTAGGTCTTTCCTGGGAAAAATCCTCTGCCGCACATTTCCGGTTTGCTTGGAATAAATAGAAGAAGAACTGGGAGCAGTTTGAAACCCTAGGACAATAAAATGAATGTTGAGTAAAATAATGAGTGGAAAGTTTAGCCAGTGAGTTAACGTACATGTACATGTACACGTACATGTTATGTATGATGTAAACCCTTCCTTTCAGATACTCTAAGCAGGTTAAGACAAATGAAAACAGTTGTTAAGTACACACTATCTTGCTGGTGGTGGGGTCCAAAAAACTAGAATTTGTGTGTTCTACTACTCTGCCTGTCATGAACTCACAAGTACCAACCTAATGTAGCAACAGTATGCATACTTTTGATTCAATAACGATTCCCATGAGATGGAAATGCCACACCATATTGTGTATTTCACACCATCACATACTATTTATAAGAGAGAAGATGGGATATATGTGCTGTGGGCTGCCAGATATTCTCCAGAGAGACGTTTCCTCCACCTCATATAAACCATTATTTGCCCATTATTTTGCAGATATGGATCTGAAAAAAGAGAAGAAGTCGACACTGTTAAGATTGACAGGCACAATCCCAGACAAAAAAAATCATCTTCCAGACTCAGGACAGACAGCTGATAGACCATTGAACCAGTCTAGCAGGCTTCAGATGTTCTCATTAGGAGTCAGCTCAGGTAGACCAGGCTGTGTTTTAAATAAAAAGCTAAGAAAGATGCTGTTTTTCATACAATCTTGTAATGATTGAGGAGATTTCTACTGAAAACGTTCTTTATGTGATCATATTTCTGCAGTAATATGGCATGCTGTCTGTGTTGATGTCAGCGATGAGAGCTGTTCAGGGAATAAAAACAGTTTACCAGCGACCTGTGTGTCCATATCATGTCTGAATTGCATTTTTAAAAAAAGTATGTTATGCAAAACACACTTGTGCTTTCACACTCGACCGCCCTAGCTGACTTTGCTGCTTTCCCCTGACTCTCCTTAACCTTGCTCTCTGTTTTTTGCTCTCTCACTCACACACACACACACACACACACACACACAGTCTGACTGGCTCTCCTGAGTCCGCTGTGACTCCAAAAATATAGAGAAGAGGAAATGCTTACTGAGTGATATCATATTCTAGA
>NC_135997.1:31395314-31437814 GCF_048128805.1 Centroberyx gerrardi
CAGGATTAAAGTGCGTTTGTGACCACAGCACGACTTGCTTCATCAGTTGTGGTCAGCACCCATTACCATCCTCACATCACAAAACTCTCCTGTTACCAAGCTCGATTCGAATGCAAAATCATCGCGGCTCAGAATAGAAATGTGCTAAATGAAAAACATTATTTTGGCTGATCCTCCCCTGTGTGGGCAACAATTACTCCACTATCAAGGCAAAGCCAATCAAGGAGGCAGGCCTAAACATAGGTTGCCATTCACATGCATGCGGGGGCCTGGATAATCACCTGCCAATCACTAACAGGAAGCTTGAATTGTAGCACAGGGGGGTCCATACATAAGGCAGGCATGCATTAACCCCTTGTTTGCTGCTTACTGCTATTCAGGTTGCAATAAATCAATCAGCCCCTTCCATTAGTTTGCAGCAAGACTGTGAAGCACTGCTAATGACATAAACATGAAATAGAATGGGCTGCATTGTGCTGTATGGAAATGGTTGTATGAGGGTGTGTGAATGTACATGCATGTGCTCAAGTGTGTGTGTGTGTGTGTGTGTGTGTGTGTGTGTGTGTGGGAGTCGGTGTGAAGTGGAGGCCACAGATGAGAGCAGGCGCCGGGTGATGGCAAAGCATCTGGGGCTTGGCTTTGATGTCGAAGGCCACTTGGACCTGTCGACAGCTGGAGATGTGAACACACGCCCACACGCCCACGCACACACACACACACACATACACACGCTGAAATATAGTGACAATAGCCACTAATCAGCAGAACTTCCCCTCCTTAAATCATTACAGACCAAGCTTCCATCAGAGGGATTATTGTCCATTCACGACTGGAAATACAGCAGCATTCCTTCTGCTGCGGCTAAGCCCCGCTGTAATCCTGTCCATGGAGCTGTTAGCGGGGGAGAACTCACACACACTTGCACATGCACACAATGCATGAATGCATATACACACACACAAAACAGTAAAGCATACTGTAGTTGGTAATTAGCTCTGAAGATTAACCCTTGAAGTCAGGAATTTCTAACCAAAGACAGAGGGAGAGGAACAAGGCCGGTTATGGGTGTAAATGCTGTATATGTGTAGGTGCGTGTGTGTGTGTGTGTGTGTTGGGATTATTAATAATTGCTTGGATGAAAAACGACCCTCAGTAGCACCATCAAAGGCTCAGCCGGCTAAAACATTGTTCCGATTGTCTGGCACAGATTATCGACTGTATAAGCAAGTCGCTGCGCACAATAGCCAACACACATACAGTACATGAGACTCAGATTTGGAAGAACTTGCGTAATTCAGGTTGTCAGATGACCAGTTTGTTGAGAAAAAAGGACAAAACGTACAATCGCATTTCTTTTTACAGTGTCACAAAATGCGTGGGCAATGAAAGTAGGTCCCCGTGAAAGAACAGTCGCTCAGAAATGTCGGGCTTTTAAACAAGTTCGCCTGGTCCGTGTGTGTGTGTGTGTGTGTGTGTGTGTGTGTGTGAGTAAGCCTTATGTTGCATGTGGCCTCCCTGTTCTGCACAGTACAGTAGACGGGAAAAAAAAAACCCTCAGCAGACATCCAGAGAGAGAAACCCCGAAGCATCCGAGCGGCGAAACAAAACATCTCGCACTCGGAGGGAACGCACAATGATAATTACCGATCCAAAGAATTATGACGCCTACTTAATTGCGCTTTCTGCTTAAAAATCCCAGGGCGAGAAGAGACAAAGGGAGCCGCGTATGAAAAATGCATCCGGGAGACCCTCTTATCTTTCATTAGGATTGCTTTGTCTTGTTCTGCCAGCCGCCCCTGTCATTACGTTCCCCCTCTCCTCCAAACAGCCACGCTGCGACGCCTAATTCCGCTCTCTCACGAAGTATTCTCCTAAAAAACAATTGCGGCGCGGGCCAGACAGCCTACACGGCTATAATCATGTGTATAATCTTGTGATGATATCGCTGGAAATAGTTTTTTCGGGGGGGGGGGGGGGGGGGGGGGGAGCTTTTCGGTTTGACAAAGCGATATCGAACGCAGACGACAACGCGCTTAGCGGCGTCAGCTGCGACGGGAGAGACGCTGAGACCGACGGCGTTACTGCGTAGGCTCCCGATTCTGACGGCGTGCAAACATACGCCGTCTGCCGCCGTGCGCAGCTGGCGGGGCGCGACGATTTCAAAATCTTTGGAATGGGTGAAGAAAAAACCCTCATTCAAGAGCGTTTCATGCCACATAGCTTCTGAGAAGAATATCAATGCGCCGAGGCCTCATGCTGCGTAGGTGTCGCGATATGATATGCACACCCGCTCCATTCACTCGGGCCTGTGGAGCCATGTGGCTGAGTGATAACATTTTGCCCGGTGAGGTCTGTGTTGAATCTGTCTGACGTCCCCCCCCCCACCTCAGGTTGCCTGTTCTGGGGAATGAAAGAGAGGCTGAGTCCTCCTCATAAGATATGCAATGGCTCTCATTCAGCAAATTGAAGCAATTTACTCACTAATCTGTGCCACTGTAGGCCCTTTGCTGTCTTTGCGTGGGGGTAGAGAGGGCTTTGTCTCGGAAACGCCTGCCGTATTTAACCCAAAGCAGTATTGCACCGGCTCCCCCTGAGCTTCTGCCAGCGGCCAAACATCAGTAATGCAAAGTGTCCTCAGCCATGCTGACAAAGAAATTAGAAAAATCTCCCTCATTCTCCGGTGGATTCAGCGAATGTGAAAGACTTGACTGAGCCGTTGTCTCCCTGCCTGCTGATCCTCTGCAGTCTTACCGCCGCGCTCTACAGCCGCCTGAAGCAAAGAACATGTATGTTTATTTTTACACGGACAAATACATCCGCAACTTTACATTTGCATAAAACCATCCAAGCAGGACGACATTCAGTTCACGTCTTATATAAGTGATATTATTGCAAGCAACTGCCTGTTGCATCATATATCCATATTTAACTCATGTTTGCTGGCTTTCAAGACCCATCCAGGGTGCAGGTTGGTGCACATGCACATGTGGTTTGGGTGAACTTGCACTTCGGCAACATTGGGCACCAAGGGATCAGACAAATAATCCATCAACTATGAAGCAACCCTCCTAACCAACCTTCCTGCTGTGTTGTGAGTCCATACCGGTTCCTTTAGCTTCCTTGATTATGGTCGAATAGACCAGTGGTTCTCAACGTGGGGTCCGGGGACCACCAGGGGTCCTTGAGGGGGTTCCAGGCAAATTGATGAATTGTTAAACTTCACCATTATTTCATTTACAAGAAGTGAATACAATTAGAGAACATAGAAGAATGACTGTTTTGATCATAGTTTCACTGTTATCTCTCTACCTACAATACAGATTGTCATGGAATTTTGGACAAAATCAAATCTAACAAAAAAAATATTCTCAGATTTGGGTCTGAGAGACAAAATCTCATCAAATGGGGGTCCGTGGCCCTAAGGACTACATTTGGAGTCCTTGATGAGAAAAAGGTTGAGAATCACTGGACTAGACAGTGGGCTGTAATGAAGAGGACTAAACCTGCTGCAGTTTTTACATTTGCTAAAAACCACTCTACCCAGCATTCATGTCATGTCTCATACAAATGACATACTGTATTGCAAGCAATTACATGTTGCAATATGTAATATTTAGCTGATCTAGCTTTCAGTTCCCATCACTGAAGCAGACTGGTACACATGCTCAGGGTCACTTCGGCAGCTTTGGGCACACTTGATACCAAGGGGTCAGACAAATAACCTGTCAGCTAGTATGCAACCTGCCAACCTGCCTCTCATATTAAAGGGTTCGACTCTGTAGGAAACATGGAGAATGATCCAAAAACTGTTCATCACATTACCAGACCTGTGATCAAATTGGATCCCCGTGTAAATCATTTTTTATTTCAGCGCAGACAAACACTGGTATCGCGGCTAAACAAGGGGTTTGACCTCGGCATAATGACAGGCTTGAGACGCAGCCTTTGGGCTCACGCTGTACATATCAAAGCACCGCAATGACTGTGCAGGCGTCTGCCACTGAACAAGCCACAACTTATGTTGCACTGTAAAATTGCGAACCACATGGTGGGCAAACATCGCAGTCATAAAAGAATTAACGGAGACCGCCTGTGGGCATACATCACTTTGGCATGCACGGGGTATTTTTTTTTTTTTGACGACGACAACGAATAAATGAAGCGTTTGAAAATCTAGCCGCTCAGCGAGGCTGCCGATTGATATGTTTCAGAGAAAAGAAGGAGGACAAGAAGAGAGGGAGTGGGAGATAGAAAGAGAGAGAGAGAGAGAGAGAGACAAAGACAGCCGAGACAAAAAAAAAATAAAAAGCACAGGGTAAAAACACCATGCATGAATTCCAGTTCATAACATATTCATGGTGCAAGAACAAGAGCTTCATAACAAAACAAGGGCTTTATATTTTGAATTGTTTGACACATTGTTAAAACATGATGTCCTGCTAAATAACGCTGACCTAAGGATGGGATCAGTACTCATGAACGCACCATAAAAGCTGTTATGACGCATTATAAATGTGTTATAAACGGAAGATACCGACGCCAAGAGAGGGAGATGGAAAGTGCCGAGCCCCAAAAGACTGTTCCACTCCATCAGTCTAATTTCATCTAATCTAATTTCATCCATCAGAGGTGTGAATGCAGCAGCGGAGGGACAGACTGTATCCTCTTATATTCCCCCTGCTGCCATGTTGTGAGTCAGTGTTGCCTCGCCAGACAGTGGGCTATAATGAAGAGGACCGGACCGGGTTGCAGTGGCGACATTTGCATAAAACCGTTCTACCGGGACGGAGTTCGAGTCGCATGTCTTCTTCAAGTGTGGGCAATGATCTGGCTGCAGTCGATACTCCAAAAGGAGCAGGGAATTGGTGTGTATGGGGGGTGAAAAAAAGCGACAAAAACATACGGATTTGCTTCCATTAGGATGAGCTCATAGATGTCAGAGGAGCGTGTCCCTTCCTCCCACGTATAGGGAGAATAATCAGTGGTGGTGTGTGTGTGTGTGTGTGTGTGTGTGTGTGTGTGTGGTGGCGGTGTCCGGCCTAAACATGTTTACAGGCTTTTGGGCAAAACCGGAAGGTGAGAGGTGAAAGTGGCAGCAAGGCAGAGGTCACTCCGGTGTGTGTGTGTGTGTGTGTGTGTGTGTGTATGTGCGGAGGTAGAGAGAGAGAGAGAGAGAGAGGGCAGACGACGGCCCGGTATGTCTCCGCCGATACACACTCCGTCTGGCATAATAAAGACCATGTGGAGTCAGACACACTGTGACCGCTGTGCTCTCCGAAGGATAAAAATCCATTATGCACACAGAGACATACACACACACACATACTCACACTTCACACACACACACACACACACACACACTGTCGCACGCTAACACAAGTGCACATATAGCGAGATAGAGAGAGAGAGAAAGAGAGAGAGAGAGAAAGAGAGAGAGACGTGCCTGAAAACGCTGCTCATTTATAATGCATATGCCGAGCTTGGGCTTTGAACAACAAACCCAGTGCCCTCCCTCCTCCTCCTCTTCGTCCTCCTCCTCCTCCTCCTCCTCCTCTTCCTCCTCCCTTGCCGATGGAGGGGAAAACCCACAGCCTGCTCTGACTCCTTCTCACAAGCAGGGACTCGCTGGAAAAGACCAATATAGGTTCAATACCGATATATATGGATGTTTTTGGATTGAGGCTGCCAATAGTCGATATTGTGTGCCGATGTTCAGTATTTTCACAAAAAATCCTCAAATTTCCATGTATTTGGTGTTTCCAGAGAATTTTGTCCTTGTCAGGGTGGAAAAGCCTCTGAAACAGCATTTAGACCATCATGGGACACTAAAACTCTCCACTGACAACCATATTAAGGAATTTTTTGGGGGGTTGGCAGCACTTTCATGGGGTTTCATGGGGGGTCAGACAGGAAAATCCATCATATCCATCGTATTGGTGGACGACACTGACTGGCTGATATCCCAATTTTAATAAAATTACTATATTGGTCCGAAATATCGGCGAACTCATATATCGGCCTGACCCAAAGATGGATGTGAGGACTCAGAGAGGACACACAGGTCATTGTGCTTGCTATCTGTTTTGTAATGAAAAAAAAAGGGGGTGGGGTGGGGGGGCATCATGTGACATCCACAAGAATCCTATGAACTCTGAAGAAGGCTACTGAGCGATGGAGGTGGGTGTAAAAGTGTTGAGAAAACTCTGCATCCATTATACTTCGTGGTAAAAAAAAAATCTATTGGGAACCACCAAATCCTCGCCCAGTTTCTTCCATTCATTCATATGTTCATGTGGAAGGCAACATCATTTTGCACACTAAATTGGATTTGCAGCAGCGGCTTGTTAGGAAAAAAGTGTGTTTTAATGGCTAAATCACATCAAGTAATGGGTAGACGACACAGTAGTGACAAGCAGGGGAACACGGCATGAATAAAATATAGACACTCACTCCTTGTTTTTTTGCAGAAGGGTGGTCTGTCCGCGTGTGTGTGTGTGTGTGTGTATGTGTGTGTTCATGCATGCATGTGTACTTGCGTGTCCAAATGGAGGTCCATTAAATACGTAAGATTTAGGTCAAAGCGTGGAAGATGCCAGACATGCTCTGTTGTGTCTCTGCTGTTAACACAGACTGGCACACCAGACATGTACGTCTGCAGCAAAATGCTCAGTGAGCTGGAGCTTTTTAAAATATAGATCATGGATGAGGAGTTGTCATCTCTCTCTCTCTTTAAATCCATCTAGCTGATGACTGAAGCAGCCCTGTTGCCCTCTCTGCACTCTAGAAGGACTACTGCATAACACAGATAGAAGACAGTGTAAGTAGCCTACTGTACACTTAGATGATAACAACTCAGGAGCAGGGCAGAAAGAGTGCTGTCCCACTCCAGCTGAAGTACATAGTAGAAGAAAATTACAGGTGTAAAAATCTACTAAAGTAAAAGTAATAAGCGGCTCATTTAAAATGAAGTCAGAGCAAATGTTATCAAGCTGTTTTTTTTTCCGAAAGAGAACATTGCTACATACAGTAGGAGCTTCCCCATGCAATGCAAAAAGGATGAGGACAGAGTTTAACAGGAGATGTAGTACATGTTGTTATAGACTATGCTGAGTGCTCTAAAAATAAGATTCTGAAATTCATGTCAGTCAACCTGTGACAAAAACAACTGGACATATCCATCCCCATAACGTTACTACATTGATGTTTCTATGCTACTAGCTTCCAACTACCTAGCATGGCTAGCAAACTAGCTAGCAACAACTAGGCTAACACAAACCAGCAATACCGTAGCTGGAGGGATGCAAGGCTGGATTATGGACCGGGCCAGTGGGGCCAGTGCCCCGGGGCCTCGGACTGCCAGGGGCCTCCGAAGCCTCAGGCCCCGCGGCCCGATACTGCCAAAGGATGTTGAACACCAGGGCCCTTGGCACATACAGCGCAAGCTGACCACTAGGGCCCCCCGGCCCCTCGGCAGTCTGCACATACAGTTTGAGCTGACCCCTAGGGCCCCCCGACACCTCGGCACATACTGTACATACTCTTTGCCGGAGATCAAGCAGAATTGAATGATATATGATAAGTGGGGGTGTGTGTCTTCATAGTGCAGGGCAACGAGACAAAGAATAGAAATAAAAAGGTATGGAGTCTTCATTTTTTATTTTGGATCATTTCTATGCACTCCTGTTATAAAATGCCCGCTGGTCACTCCATGACATCAGCTGGTTTGCTCCTATAAATAAAAATGATGCTTAAAAATGACACAACAGGCAGACATAGAAGGTTTAACACTCGGTTTGCTAATTGCCAGCTTGCTAATAGCTAGCTAGCCTTATCGTTATTTTTCCTTTTCTTAAGATCATGAAAAAATCATACTCTTGAGAAAACGGCACAAAAAAAATAATGCTAATAGCTGATTGTCACTTATGTCTATAGAATCAGACCTTGTCAGACAGCTAGACTTTGATGAACTAGTGGATGATTTTGTGAGGAGGAAGGTAAGAATGACACCCATATAGGAAAGCCTGGCCAGAAAAGACATGTGCCCAGGGGCCTCGCAGGACCATGATCCGGCCCTGGAGGGATGTTAGCTTTTAGCTACTATCGTGGATACATTTGAGCATAATGTTAGCTTAACTGAACGTTTCCTACAAGTTGGTGCAAGTTTGACACAGATGTAATTTACAATCATTCCAGTTTCTGATGTTGACAAAATTGTTTCTCTGTAATGTATGCAATTTAAAATGCAGCAAAGTAAAGTACTTAAGTCAAAGCATACTTAAATAAAGTAAAATTGCTGACTTGAAGTAGCCTACACAAAAAGCAACTCAGTCCCAGTAATGACAGTTAGTGTAATTCATTGCTTCTACCCTGCTCAGGAGAAACACACACTTGAGGGTAAAGGCCTTTTTTTAGTGAATCTTCAACCAAAGGGAGCAGTATGTGAGCTCCATGTGTTGCACATTTGGCTAAAAACACTTGTCAGCTCTTTTCCACAGTGCCGAGATCGCTTCCTAATAATATGGTTTATTGGGCCAGTTTCTGAGTGCCTGCCTTTGGATGTTTCCATTTTAAACTTATCATTAGAGCCTGCTCTCTCCACATTTACTATCTTGCAGCGGAGCATGTGTTTAAACGTCAGTGTTTCCAACACGACCACATGACATGAGGCTGCACTTCAGCAGGGGAAAAAAAGGAGAGGGGGGGAGGGGAGAGAAGGAACAAGCAGAGAGCAGCAACCGCTCCTCTGTCTGCTGTTATGACAAGACACAAGAGTATCGCAAAGCAAGCTAATAGAAGTGATGCTCATTAGTGGCCCTCTCGCCTTCTCTCTCACACACACACACATACACTGGTGCTTTTGCCACATCAAGCATTTCACACTTAAATTAGCTCAGGGTCTGAAAAGGGACCCGGAAGTAGGCTTTGACCGATATGGATTTTGAAGGCCGATACTTTTGGAATGAAGCTGCCAATAGCTGATATTTTGTGTTGATATTCAATGAATGAACTAGGGTTCGACCGATATGGGTTTTTGAAGGCTGATACCGATACTGATATTTATGGATTGAGGCTGACAGCTAGTAGTTTGTTCAGTATCTTTACATTTTTACCATTTTCATGAGAAAAAAACTGCAAGTATTCAGTGTTTCCCTCAGAACTGTATTCTTGTCAGGGTGGAAAAGCCTCTGAAACAGCATTTAGACCATCATGGAACACTTAAAACCCATATTAATTAAATTCTTTTAGGTGGGTTTGCAGTTAACACTAGAAAGGCCAAGCCACTGTGAGTCTTAGAACTGAAATATATCTCTCTCATCCCTCCATGACTTTTCCTAGCCCTACTTTCTGTACAAAACAGTGTTGTTAGATTTTGAGGAGGCCAATATATTGACAAACCGACATATCAGTCTAACCCTAGCCACAATAGCCAGATTATGATCTTCATACTGAACTCCATTTGTGTGAGAATAGGTCACACAAGACTTCTAATTAGTGATAAGGCGGGCCAAGCTCCCTCTCTCTCTCTGACCGTCACAGCCTACACAGAAAATAATTAGGCCACTGTGATAATCCTGCCGCTTCCAAGCCTCCATTAGGAACTGAAGAGGGGTCAAACGTTCAGAAAACTATTACACACTATAACAATCCCCTCCTCACCTTTTAGCGCCGCAATCTGTCCGCTCACAACAACGGAGGAATAAATAGAAAAGGTCAGGAAACGATGTCAAAGAACACGAGAAGCAGACACCTCGTGAATGTACCATTTTTTTATTGGACTTATATAGAAATACTTAAAAAAACATGAAGTAGCACCATTACTTAAGTTTTACTTTTTTTTATCATGTAGAACTTTAAATGTCAGAAAAATAAAACTCTTGATACATTTTCAAATCTTGTCTCAGCAAATATAATATTAGTATTTGACCATGAGGTTAAAGGCCCTTTATCATAAAATAAAATATACTTTGTTCTTAAACTTTGCTCAATAAAGTACATTTACGCTCAAGTAACTTCACCTACATATACATAAACAAGTGGTAAACAAATGTATTAAAATAGAAATACTAAAACTATAGTGGTGCAACAGAAGCCTGTAATTCCCACTGGAATCTAATTCATACAAATTTTAGAAAGCATAAACGGTTCCTTTTTGTTCGACTTACTAAGTTTTATACATTTCAACGTTTCATAATAATATAGAATAAAATATGCTTTATATTACTGAATAAAAAATATGCTGGGTGAAGCGGATTTAAAAGACATTTTTTGCTGAACCTATAAAAACTCCATCCCAACAGAATACTGTCAAATGCAATACACATTTTGTGGATTTGTATTTCCGCCCACAGTCGTGTGATATTAAAATAATACAGTGATCAATGCCATAAGGCCATACTAAAAAATAAACGATATTTTAACCCAGCTACAAAAAGTTCACTGAACTTAAATTAAAATATTTGTAAACATCTTTGCAATAAGAAATATAATCTTTCAAGTCAAAAAAGAATAAAATACTTCAATCTGTATTAATGTAATTTAAAACTTTCAACTTGTGGAATTTTTATTCTATACATATATATGTAGGATATGTTGTTGCTCTCCCTCACGTGGTTTCTGAACTCGAGCTGCAGTATCTTCACCTCTGTAAGTCAATAGTCTTGTTTTGCTGGAAGCCCTCCATGTTTCCCAGCCATGGCCTCCCCTACCGGTACATTCGATCAGTGAAACTGGAAGGCTTGCCCTGCTAACAGTCTACATGTTTGACCCAGGTACCTCAGTCCTGACCCCACTGCGTCTTGTCACTTCATAAATATAGGGTACAATTTACTAGAACTATTGATTACTATGCTGTAATATTTAAAACATGCACTTAGATGTTGAAAATATTTCCCCAAGCTACAGTACATTATAAACAACTACGACGGAGCCCCGAAGGGGAGTCTGTCCCTTCTTTTGGATACTGCAGCCTCTTACATACATATGTATATTTATGTACACTTCCCAAATAGGTGATGATTGGGTGATCCCGTTAAAGCAGTATGAAGAGTTTGTTGTTGCTATTGTAGCCAGCCTCGGTGACGAGAGAGTCAAAGAGAGACACTTCTTATGAAAATATACGTATAGCCTGAGTGACGCCGGCGTGGCAGACGGGGCATTTGGGCTCGCTCCTCTCGCAGATGCGATTGGCACATTCCATACAGAAGAGGTTGTGCCCGCAGGGGACCAGCGCCGCGATGACCTCGCTCTCGAAGCACACCGAGCAGTCGCGGCTGCCCTTTCGGCTGGTGCCGGATGAGGTGGAGGAAGAGGACGAGGAGGAGGAGGACGAGGCCGAGGAGTCGCAGGGAACCCCGGGGAGGTGGGGGCCCGGCAGGGAGGCGATGGCGCTGGAGTAGCCGGGGAAACTGAGCGGGCCTCCGCCCGGGTCGCTGCGCACCCTCCGGGCCAGCGGGTGCTCGGCGGGGCCGGTGGTGTGGCTGTGCAGGGGAGGTGACAGTCTGGGCTGGGGGGTGTTACCGTTAGCCCTCCTCTGGCTCACCACCATCCCATTGGCATTAGTGGAAGCATTGGTAGGGAACATGGCTGAGGTGGAGGTGGGGGAGCTGCCTCCGGTGGAGGAGGGGGTCATGCGGCTCTCGTACTGGGACCACAAAAGGCCCGGCGGGGCCGGCGTCGGGTCAAACCCCGGCGACGAGTCAAATGTCAGGTCAGTGCAGTCAGGCGAGATCACCTCACTTCCGTAAACAAACCCATTGCCGTTGCCATTGGTGTTGGTGTTGACGTTGATGTTGACGTTGTTGTTATTGTTGTTGCCGTTGTTGTTGGTGGCGGTGTAGCTGAGCGCCGGGCTGGGAGGGCTGTAGTCGGCCATGCGCGACCCGTTGTTGCCGAAGTAGGAGTCTGTGGAGGCGCTGCCCAGGGAGGAGGACGAGTCGTTGCGGTAGTTGGAGAAGGGTTTGCGCCCCGAGTTGGGGGTCATTCCTGTGCCGGGCTTGGACCACAGGGTGGCATGCCCGTGCAGATCAAAGCCCACATCGGTCCCGTTGGCGTGGAAGTCGTTCTCGTCCTGAAGCTCGATGAGGCCTCCCGTCCTCATGGCGATGTGGGCTTCGATCTCTTCGCGGGCCCGGTCCACGTTCTCCGGCATCCCCGTCACCTCGAACACCGGCTCCTTGTCCCGGCTGGGCGTCACGATGTAGGTGTGGGTCTGCTGCTGGATGCGCTTGATAGTGGCGCCCTTGGGGCCCACGACCAGCCCCACCACACGGTAAGGCACCCGCACCTGGATGGTGGTCTGTCCGGGCAGGTTAGGGGGTCCGGGGACCGGGGTGCCGCTCCCGTTCAGGCTGGTGTTTTTGTTCCTGGAGGCTCGGATCATGGAGAAGTGCTCGGCCGCAGATATGATCTCCCTCCTGGCCATGGCCACATCCTCCCTCCTGCCCGTCACCACGAAAACAGGCTCCTCACCACGGACCGGGGTCTTGATGTAGGTGTTGGTCTTCGCTCGCAGCGCTTTGATCTTGCAACCTGAGGCAAGGAAGCAAAGGGGAACGTGAGGGCACGTTCCAAAATAATAATGGGTCAAAATATGTCATGAGTTAAACCATTACTTATGCACTACTCAAAACAGCTGGTAGATGTTTATTATTTTCCCTCCAACAGCCAATGGCCTCAGAAATCGGGGGGGAAACCACCCTTTTAGGGAAGAATAAATTCAAACCACATGCTCCAATACCACAAACATACAGCAGGTCAAAAATAGCACACAACACAAAAGCCACTGATGGCTTCATGATGACCCTTATGCATAAGATAGTGGAAACATCCATCTAAAACAACCACTGTCACAATCTGATTTTTTTATATTTATTTTGACAGGGTTATGGGGAGAGGAATAAGGCTACTTGATCACTTCATTTCCTGACACGGGTGCATAAAGTTAGATTCCAACGCCCTCTGGCATACACACACATCTCTTTATGATCAAAATGGGACCAGTTGAGGAACCAGTCCAGGAGGAATGAAATCATTAGCAGTGCAAAGCCAGTTAAGTGGGACAGAGTGATATAACCAGAGATGTAGGGGAGGATGAACCCACCTAAACTCAGTCTGCTCATCTTTTTAAGGCTGACTCTGATGTAAATTCATAGTATACACCACAGTGAGGTAGTATCAAACTGGTGTGGGTTATATGAGGATAGGATGGGGTCTTTTAAGGGGAAAGCATTATTGAATTATTGTTTTTTCTGAAAATATAATTGATTGCTGTTGCTATTGGTGGTTCTTTGCCTTATAATAATCACTGACTAGGGGTCACAATTTATCCACCTTTTACATTTACCACTACAGCACATATAACCTGATATAACCTGACAAAGGGAGTGAAGGAGAAAACAACCATGTAGATAGGTCTGCTTTTATAAATGTCTCTGCTTATAGTCCGTTTAAAACGGAGGTTTGGGAGTTACTGGTTCCTTATATTCCCTTTGTTTTGCTGGGAACAACAACAACAGCAGCAGCAGCAGCAATATTGCAGGGAGGGGAAAAGATTCCGCATATGTAACCAAGCACCAGTACCGCCCTGCAGCCCTACAGCTGGGAGACAATGTAGCCTAGATCTGTTTAGCAATGGGCGTCTGTTGGCTATGGCAAGGTATGACAACGGTCCAGTATTGATCCTGTAGCTTGTATCATCATAATGGAGAACAAAGATCGAGCAAAAATTGTCAGGAATCTATTCGGGAGCTATGTCTTTTTTTCTTTTTTTTTTTATCACATCTGGAGTGCACCGAGGAACCAATGTTCTCTCTGCGCTGGTAGTTTGGTGACCTACATCTAATAATTTACCACACTGACCAAACAATGATAATAATGCGCTGTCAGGCAGCAGTCATTGCTCCACTTTGTCCGCAGGTTTTGGAAGTTTGTTGATATCAGACGTAGGGACTTTGCCTAGCCCCGATACGTGTCGTTGTCGCTCACTTGACACAAAGCTCCATTGAGAATTCTGGCAATTTAATAAGCCCTTGCTTGTCGGCACAGGTATATACGGTAGAAAATATGACTCAATACCATAACAGAGTCACTAGGAGGTACTCTTCAATTCGGCATACATATAATACACCAGGAAACACTTATTTCAAGAAAATGTCAACTTTTAGAATTGGTTCACACTGCTCGCTACCGCCCACCACTGAGTATTTTTAGTGGAGGAAGGTTGTGGGAAGTCAGCGGCGAGACTGTAATAAAAGTTATAATTTTATTAAAAGAAGCGCTGCTTGGTTGACTAAATGTATGCCGAATAGAAGAGTGGAGACTAAATATTCAGAAAAACTCGCGAGAGGCATTTTATGAGGTATGTACTTCTGCCGATAAGCAAAGCAGCATTAAACTGACAGATTTTCAATGCCCTTTGGCGTCCCGTTCTCTCAATACAAGACAGCCGCATGTAGCGGGGCTAGACTTTGCCCGTACCTTTACGGGTTTGAGTGAATGACTGCCCCTGGACAGTTCAGCTGCAAAACAGAAAAAAACTAAACAAAACCGTGCCTTAAAACACTAAAACACACACCTTGTCTGCCCACGATCTCTGCCACATGCTCAGAGCTGGGAACCGGGACGCACTCGGTCATGTTGACGCTCTTTTTCCGGGGCTCCTGGTTGTTGTCGTACAGCGGGTTCTCGTCGTTGTCCAAGCCGAGCAGGGAGAGCTGATCCAGGGCGATCTGCAGGGCTCTCTGGTCGTCCAGTGCATCTCCCTGGACGCCGCTGTCGGCGAAAAGCGAGCTGGGCATCTTTGCGACTTTGCAGCGTTACGGGATCAGACAAAAGGCAAAGCAAGGAGGGTAACGAAGAAGGAGTGATCAGGGGAGAAAGAAAGGAGAGGAGGGGGGAGGCACCGGACCCGGTTTTCAAAGCCAACTGGTCAGTGCAAATAAATCAGTGCTGCTGGGGGGAAAGAAAAAAATCAGTGCAAGAAACTAGAAAACACATCCACCCCCTTTTTTCCCGATAGAAACTGGATCTGTCCCGATCCGATCCGAGCCGACCCGGGGTGTGTTGTTGCACGGAAAGACGGTGCAGAAAGCGTGTTTATTCCAGAGCCGGCGGTGGAGATAATAATAATATTCCTTCCTTACAAAGGGCCCCTCCCCGGCTGGCTTCCCTCAGGTCCTCTGTTGCTTCTCTGTCTGAGTCGCTGCAGAGCCAGACAGAGAGATGTGCGGGTGACGTCACCGCCTGGGCAGGGACGGTGCAGTGCTGCGAGGTGATTTGCATACCCGCGAGCCGATTGGCCGGGGCTGGCGACTAGTGGGCGGGGCCACGTCCAAAGACACGCCCGCCCCTTTGTTCTAGCTCTCTGTGTCTCTCTCTCTTTCTCTCCGTCTGTCTCTCTATGTCTCTCTCTCGCGGTCTTTGTGTATGTCTCTCTATCTCTTTCTCTGTCTCTCTATCTCTATGTATTTCTCTCTTTTGTTGTCTCTGTCTCTCTCTGCCCATCTCTCTCTCTCTCTCTCTCTCTCTCTCTCTCCCTCTCTCTCAATTCAGTTCGATTAAAAAATGTGACATTAACAGCAATAAATGGTTCATTCAGTAATATCAAATTAGTCAATCAATTAATCAATAGATATATTTATCAAAGGACATACAATCTGCTTAGTGTCCCTCCTGTCTGAAACTGTGACAGGTAAATAAATATTTTCCTGGTAGTGTGGCACAGCCTTTTTTGTCTTCTAGAATATTTTGTCATTTTCCACTGGGGGAAAGGTTTCCAAAAATATTACTTATCGTTTTGGATTCTGGAAGATAGATTCCTCTTACTTCTTCACAGTCACTACAGTGCAGGATGACTTTATTACCTCAGAAGAACTTCTGGAATAAGATTTAGATTAGAGCAGATGAAACTTTAATGATCCCTGTGGGGAAATTGGGTCATTGCAGCAGCAGTCAGTGTGATGTAGTGGTAAAATAAAAAGGTGGGTAAACTACATGACCTCTAGCTGGTGATCATCATGAGCCAAACCACCGCTAATATGAACAAAAATCAATTATATTTTCAGAAAGCATTATATTATTCTTATATCCTTGAAAGACCCTATCCTTAGTGAAGATAATACTACAAGCATTTGCAAACATACTAATAACTTATTCATAAAACGGATAAATAAAGTGTCTTCATTGTCAGATTTACAGGTCTGAATTGAAATTAGGAAGTGTGTGCCGCTATAGGGTCAGTATACAAGAGAGCATTAGATGAAGTAAGGTCTTGGTAAACAAATACTCATATTGCTCATAAATTTCTAAAATATAAAATAATAGGACGGCCTCTCACTCAACACTTGAAACACCTAAAAACAGTCTGTATCTCATTGAGGAATTTAAAAACAAGTTTGCTATAGTACAGTATGATACAATACAATATGATAAGGGTACGTTATGGTATGTTACAGTACGATACAGTATGATACGATGTGACACAATAAGATACAATGTGATACAATAGGATACAATATGATATGTTATGATATGATGCGATATGGTGTGATAACATAGAATATGATACGATAGGATAGGATACCATACGGTACGATACTATATGATACGATACAGTGAGGTACGGTATGGTATTGTACGATCTGATACAATACAATACGATACGTTATATGTACTACTATATGTAATACGATAGAATACAATAAGATTTGATACGATACAACATGAAGGCTATGGAAGAAGCATACTACCTCATATCTCACAATTCTCTTATGGATATGACATAATTCAACCCGTGTATGGACAATTCTTTTGAAAAACAATGAAAATAACAGAAAAGTAGGAAATAAAATGCAGAAATAATAAAAAAAAGAACAAAAAAAATCACTATAACATTCCCATAGGGACTTATAGTGTGTCAGTGGTACTAGAGTGATCTTATTGTAGTTAGCATTTTTGATCTCCTATGGAATCACTATAATATACATGTCCATGGCACTCGGTAGTTTATAGAGACCTTATTGTACTAGTATTTACAATCTCCTATTATATTACTATAGTATTCCTATAATCTGTGATTTTTCTACAGTATCCCTTTAAAATTTATTGCACAATTACAACAGTTATCTTTCCTACGGGAGCGCTATTTGATAGTGAAACGCCTCCCGGCCTTTATTTCATAAACCTTGAAAAAGGCATTCAATACACCTCAAACCCAACAATACAGTCCTGATGACAATAGCTACAGGCAGTTTGCATATGATTTCTTTCTTTTCTCTCAGCGTAGTGTGGTATTATGAAGCCTAAACGGTAGGAACATAGTGGGGTGATAGGTTGTGTGGCCTTTGTGGACGGCTAGAGACCCAGAAGGGCAGGAGGATGGTGGTGGGAGGGTGAGGGGGGGGGGAGGCGTTTGGCCCACACAAAGGGGATTTCAAGCCGATTCAAAGCCGTTGAGACCAGAAGCACTTTGCTTTGTCACCTCACTCTGCAGCACAATGCCTATGCTAATGAGGAACCGCTCAGGAACTGGAGGAGCTGATGGGATGGGACCCTCTTGTTAATATTTGACACCTCGACCCCCCCTGCCACCCCCCACCCCATTCCTTAAAATCCTGCCTTATTCAGTTCTATACAGGCAAAGGGGTTCCCATACTTTTTCAAGTCAAGGACCCACAAATCGACACACATTAGACCTCCAATTGATAAGATTCTGTCTCAGATAAACCCATTTGAGAAGATTTGTTGTTGTTGTTGTTCATTCAAAAGTCATCTTTTGATTTCATTTTATTTAACCGTTATTTAACCAGGTTAGTCCCACTGAGATTAAGAATCTTTTTTTCAAGGGAGACCTGGCCAGGAAAGCAGCAACATAACAAACATCAAGGTTGCAGACCAACATACAGCAATGTATAAAGTCAGAATACAGTCAAAATCACCTAAAAGAGAGAGAGAGGTAAATCAAGGTAAAAAAAAAAGTAGTCAGAATCACATAAAAGAGAGAGAAAGGTAAAACAAAGTAAAAAGTAGTCAGAATCACATAAAAGAGAGGGAAAGGTAAAACAAGGTAAAAAGTACAGTCAGAATCACATAAAAGAGAGAGAAAGGTAAAACAAGGTAAAAAGTACAGTCAAAATCACATGAGAGAAAAAGGTAAATCAAGGTAAAAAAAGTACAGTCAAAATGACATAAGAGAGAGAACAAAGTAAAATCTTCTAAGCACTTCAAAACACAACAACCCAGTATTATATATAGCCGATCTAAGTGTGGTGAGAGTGAACCCTATGATCAAAACAGTCATCTTTATACATTCTGTCATTGCGCTAATGTCCAGGAAGTGAAATAACAGTGAAACTAACTGCTTCTCATTTTTGCTGAGGAACCCCCTGGAGCCCTTTTAGGACCACTGGGGGTCCTCAAACCCCACTTTGTGAACCACTGCTATAGGCTATCACAGCTATCACACTATTATTTTGTAGTTGTTGGCTTGACAGTCAAAGCAAACATCTGGAATTACTTTAATAATGTGCATTTTTAGTGATTTTTTATGATTTAAATGACAAGCTGAGGTGCCTGATTATTATAATCTGTGCTCATTCAGTATGGATTCATCATTTCCTCTGACATTATCTACAAAGAAAACATTATTAGCAAGGCTGTTTATTGTATAAGCAAATCATGTGTGGACCAATTCACCTGTCAAGTCTGTCTGAGAATGTGTCCTTTATTATCTTATTATTATACAGAATCTCTCAATCCCATCATGCTATCTCAACACCGAATCTGACACCCAAGTGCAGAACCAAACACTCCAGCTAACCTAGGCCTACTGCCTGTTTATTGGAACCAAATCCCCGTATTGCTGTTGGCTGCACCTCCGTGGCACTCATACTTATATGATATGCCAGAAATCATAACAGTCCCGCTGCAGAAACATTCAAAGGGCGAGACTGGCTGCCACGACTCAGAGGGGACCCTCAAAGCCGAATCCCTGACACCCGCTCCTTGTAGAGAAATAAACCGAGACCGACACTGCAGCAGCCGAGTTTATCTACACATCTAGGCCTGCACCGCTTGTTTGTGTTCACAGTTATGCTGTAAAATTCTCCCTAAGCTCCTCTGCTTTGTGGGCTAAATAAAATAAAGTGTTACCGAATTGAATTAAGAGCCTTGTGGCGGCGTTGCGCGGGGGCCCCGCAGTGTGTCCCACCGCTCTTACTTAAGCCCAGACTGACGCTGATTGCTGCATCGTAACTGATATTTGTTGTTTGGCATTAGGCGTTAGCCAGCTGCTTAGAGGCGATTACCCGTACGCCTTTTAATGAGAGGAAGAAAAGCTTAGCCGGCTCTAACCGAGAGAGAGAGAGAGAGAGAGACAAGGCTTAGCGATCTCTCTGCCAGTCGCTGTAGCTGCGGGACTGCAGACAGAGACACTAGGTCACAGTAAACAGCAGGTCACAGGATACGGAGCAGTCTGTCTGCACATTGCACCATCACTCTAACACCCTGACCTCATATGTACACACTCCATAGGCTATCTGCTGGCAGGTCGGAAGTTATGTGTTCAAACAACAGTTACCACACAGCCTAAGCAAAACTGATTCCCTTGGATAGATATAAGTCAAGTGTTCAACATATTCATTTTCATATAGTTTACAGTGTACAGTGGCCCTGTATGCATTAGTGTTCGACTGATATGGGTTTTTGAAGGTGGATACAATACAGATACTGCTGGACTGAAGCTGCTGATAGACGATATTTAGTGTCAATAGTCAGTATATTTCATTCTGACCAAAACAAATGATCAAGTATTCAGTGTTTCCCTCAGAATTTTATTCTTGTGAAGACTCTAAAACAGCATTTAGACCATCATGGGACACTAAAACTCTCCATTGAAAGCCAGACTAATGAAATTCTCTATAGGCTGGTGGATTGGTTGAGGTTGTGGTTTTCATTTGCCATCCCTGAAGCTGTTGAGTAAAAAAAAAAATGGAGCAACCCTCCATCATATCAGAGGTCAGTGACACTGAATGGCTGATAACTGGTATATAATAAAATGCCCCCGTATGCATACTGTGCTGTATAACACAACAAGAGAGAGGGGGTGGAGGGGGGGGGGGGGCGGGGCAGTAGTGGGTCGACACAGATGGAGGGATGCAGTGTGTCTGTCTGGCTCGGGGATTGGCTGTCATACAGCAGGGACACAAACAAGACGTTTTTTGCTTGGTGTTACATAACCCATCTTTGTTTTGTGGTGCTGCATTACTGTGGCTGTAGTAAAACATGTCGAAGGTGAGGCATTGGTTTGTGGCAGGTTAGCATGACAAATTTGAGGTTTGTGTGTGTGTGTGTGTGTGTTTGTGTTAGCCACAGACTATAATCTGATTCCAGACTCAAGGTTAGACAAAGGAAAATGGGACACACTGGCTTTCACTGTGGTATGTTTTTGCAAAAGAAGCCTTCTTTCCTCACAGGTTTCAGATCACTGGATGCCATCGCTGAAGTAAAAGCCCCTTTTTTTGTTATAATAAGGGGAATCGTTTGGTGTATAAACGGTATTAATTTCCCTGCTGCTAATCCAAGCACACCACAAAAGCCAAAACAAACAACAACAACAAAAATGAAAGAGTTGAGGCATGCTGGCAAAAGGCTCATGACAGATGAGAGGGCTGTCACAAAGGATGCCTTCAATATGATGAGAACGTATTTAAGGCAATGATATAATTGGTGCATGCCTATTCTGCATGGCATTCAACCAAATAACAGATGACAAGGGAAGGGAAAACAGAAATGTATAATTTATTTTTTTGCCTTCTTCTTGACAGCTAGAGAGGTAAGTATGAGAAAGGCCATTGAAGTTAGAGAGGGGGGTGGTGTGATAGCTTTCGACAGGAGGCTCATCAATATGCATGTACTCTCTGTTTTTTGTATGTGTGTTTTTCATCTACTTCTAGATGCTGGTGCTGGAGATGTAAAAAGGCTTTTATTCCACATATGTCTAGAGGAGCGCTGTGCTTTGAAGTGGCTGGCAGCTATAGAAATGGTGCAGGGTATGGTGTCGTATCTGCAGGTATGGATGCAGTGCTGGCTCGCTCTCCCTTCTTTCCTTCCCTCCCTCTGCCTCCTTGTTCCCTCCCCTACATCTCCCTATCTCCTCCCCTACACCCTCCATCCCGCTCCCTTGTTCTTTCTCTCATCCCCCCCCCCCTTGTCTGCCTCCATCCCTCCCTTCCTTCCTTCTCCCTCCCTGCCTCCGTGTTCCCTCCCCTCTTCCTCCCCTACATCTCTGTATCTCCTCCTCCTCCCTCCCTCCCTCCCTCTCTCCCTCCCCTCCCTGTTCGCTCTGACACACTGAACTGAAGTGGCACTGCTTCCCTGCACTGTGATTGGCTGCCTGCCAGACGCTGGGCGAGCCAAGCAGCACAGCGGCAGGGCAGCTGGAGCCGCCGGCCCACAATGCACCACAACGCACCGTTCACCCTCCTCCTCCTCCTCCTCCTCCTCCTTTGCCTTCATCCCATCACCCCTCCTCCTCCTCCTCCTCCTCACTCTTCCCTACAGCGTTCTCCTCATCTGTACTCGGCCATATCCAGCCACAACCCCACTCTTTGTCTTTGTCTCTCTCTCTCTCTCTCTCTCTCTCCTCTCATGTTCAGTCAATAGCATGGTGTCGTGAAAACCTCATAACTCCAATTTTGATGATGATTTTGATGATTTTCATGTCAAAGGATTACACGGCTCCTCTATGGGTTGCGATAAATCCTACGACCCCTTGCGCTGATAAAACCCCTTTTCAAAACCCTATTGAAAAAAACCTCCAAAAGCATGGTTGGTGAAAAGTTGACATCTTTTGGGGAGATATGAGGTTTTCAGCTCAAAAGCAGCAATATGTTCAGTTCCCCTTCCAGACCCGGCAGAATTCCCCCTCCGTCTCCCAGTCCAGACTGGTGGCCGGTCACTGGGCAGCCCAGCGGGAAACCCCTTCCCTCTTCCTTGCCAATTCCCCGGCCAAATGAATAAACAAGGCCGGTGTATAAACAGTGACGGGCTGGGAAGTGGATGTCGAGGAGGAGAGAAAATAAAACGCTCCCTCCTCTCTCTCTCTCTCTCTCTCTCTCCCTCACGACTCCTCCTGGCTCAGCAGAATTTACCGGCCAGCACTTATGAATGGGGGGGAGAGAGAGAAAGAAAGACATTTTAAAAAGCAGCTACACTTCAAAGGGATATTTTTTTGGGCAACTGGCTCTTTGAGATGTGCATGTGTGTGTGTGTGTGTGTGTGTGTGTGTGTGTGTGGTTGTTGTTTTTTTATCTCACTTTCAATTTTAATATCCTTGTCAGTGATGGATTAGTATATTTCGTGCTATGTAGTAGGGTTAGACAGATGAATGGGTTTGCTAATACAGTATATGGTACTAATAATGTCTTTTTATTAAATCTAATCTGGTCCAGTCAGTGTTCATGATATGATAGATATGATGCAGTTTGACTGATTACGTATTCATTGTAGAATTGATCAATACTGCACTGGTTGTCGATAGGAAGACCTTAACTTGAACTGATTCTATGATCTTCTTCTTCTTCTTCTTCTTCCTTCTCCTCCTCCTCTTGGGTTTCTTTCAACGGAGAGTTTTGGTGTCCCATGATGGTCTAAATACAGTTTCAGAGGCTTTTCCACCCTGACCAGAACAAAATTCTGTGGGAAGCACTGAATGATTGTGATTTTTTGATTGTCTTGGAATGAAAATGGTCAAATTTAAACATTTTGAATATTTCCAAGAAATATCGGCTATCAGCATCTTCAGTCTAAAAAGTATTGGCAATGGTATCGGCCTTCAAAAACCTATATCGGTCAATCCATAACACTAAATCCCCTTTCCTCAGCCAGAGAGCTCCAGGCTTTCCTATATAAACATTAGATCATGGTTTCTGGCTCGGCCTGGGTGGGGCAGCCTGCCCAGCTGCAGGGATGGAGGGAGGGATGGAGGGATGGATGGATGGATGGATGAAGGGATGAAGGGATGAACAGATAGCTTGGGAGACGGACAAGCGGGCAGTGATGGTACATTACAGACATGGAGACAGCGAATGGGCTCTGAGTGATGTTTCCATGGCGGTAATCAGATCCTAATGGACTGTGCGATGGCACCGGTGGGCGAGATACAGTACAGCGCCGTCCCTGTTGTAACTCACTGGGAATAGAGGCTTCCTCCATTACTGCTGGACGGAGGTAACATATGATCAGCGTTAATGCCTCTTTGATGAAAAAATATTTGGTGACACTCCCTGTGAGGCACCATAAACGTAGAACACGGACTATTCTCACAGTATAAATATTACATACTATAATGTATTACGCCATGCATTCTTTTGCTTTGGCATGACGGTGTTATGAGGTAGTCATTAGTCATACAAAGACATACATTGTAATATAGCATATTACATCAAGTCCAATGATCATAATTAGGGTTAGACTGTTATCTAAATGATATGATGTCAGTCTAACCAAGTGATCAATACTACACTGGTCATCTATAGGAAGTCCTTAACCTGTATTGATTGTAACATGGAATTTTGATCAGATTTCACACAAATATGCATCAATATGCAGCATATTGACCAGGGAAACCATTCCAGTGTGGTTTGGGAGTGTTTTACTGAAGCCTGCCTTAAGCAGCTGCTAACCCACCTAAAAGGATTTCAATAGTTCGGGTTTCAATAGAGAGTTTTAATGTCCCATGATGGTCTAAATTTTGTTTCAGAGGCTTTTCTACCATGATAACATTAAAATTCTAGGGGAAACAAAAATATCGGCCAGTGGCAAGTCAAAAGTATCAGTATCAGCCTTCATGAACCAATATCTGTCTCACCCTAATCATAATACAGTCGTAATGTGCTTATAATGTCTTATAATCCCTTGTGAGTAACACTTCAAGGAGTGTTACCAAATATTTTTACAACATAATTTCCACCATAAAGCCTCTTTGTCAGCTCCAAACTCTCGCGCTCCGGCCAACGTGCTGACTGGGTGCATCATCCAGCCCCTGTGTAATTAGAGGGGACTTCCACCTGAACTAACTGCGGGCACCCTCGGGTGCAGAGCATGAAAAAGGCCTCCGCCCAGAGCCCGGCAGCAGCAACAGACAGGCCTGCACTAAAACAAGCACCTAATTTACTGCCATGTTTTGCTGCTGCTGAGAAACTGTTTTTTTAATAGGAAGCTGACTGTAGCAGGTTTGGCTGTATGAATCCAGCCTTTGTCCCAGTGACTGCTCTCGGTCGCCAGTTTGAACTGCTTGGGTGTGTGTGTGTGTGTGTATGTGTGTGTGTGAGAGAGAGAGAGAGAGAGAGAGAGAGAGAGAGAGAGAGAGAGAGAGAGTGTGTGGGTTCACCAGTGTTGGGTAAAATGTAATCTGGGTCAGTTACAGATTGCTTGTCAAAGAAAAGTAATCACTGCTTTCTGAAAGTTCGCACTAATCAGTCACTGGGTAATTGTTGGATTAGGCTACTTCTGGCCTTAGGCTGAGGTGATACCTTTAATTAAGATGAGATGGAAGATGGAACTAGTGATCACAATGGTTGTTGCAGCAGCGAATAACAGGATACAGGAAAAAAATGAATATAAATATGAACAGTGTAGATGGGGGTATTTAAACAGAAGGAAACCAAAGTCTTTAGTAGGAATTGAAAAGCATGAGAAAAAGTATGGATTGCAGCATGTATGCAGGGTGTGAAAAATACTTGCAGTAGAACACACTGAGACACAGAAGAAATGGGTGAAAAATGTCTATATAGAAGTATTTTAAAACATTAATGTATGCAAGTGTGACACAATAAAAGTTTATGAGTGTAATTATGTTTTGAATGGTGTTGTGCCACCCTAATTCTCAGCATACATAGAGAAATTATATACATTTGTAAAGGTGATTAGCTGCATAAAATGGTAATACAGCCAGAGAAGCTAAAGCTGAATCCCAGTACAAGTCCCAGTCTTATTTGTGGGGGAAGTCATATGATTTTCATCTGTTGTGCTCTCTCAACAGAGTGTGCCCTACAGCGAAACTAAATTCCATAAACACTTTTTTCTATTGAACTTCCAAAAAATCCTATTAATTGTAACGTAAGAGCAGAACCACTGAAACCACATTGCCTAGCCTACTTGGAGTTCAGTTTGTGATTTAAAGGAATACTGTTTTGTGTTAGCATGGAGCCTACTATCACTCAACACAGTGTATGTTAAAGTGTTAGCATGGAGCCTACTATCACTCAACACAGTGTATGCTAAAGTGTTAGCATGGAGCCTACTATCACTCAACACAGTGTATGCTAAAGTGTTAGCATGGAGCCTACTATCACTCAACACAGTGTATGCTAAAGTGTTAGCATGGAGCCTACTATCACTCAACACAGTGTATGCTAAAGTGTTAGCATGGAGCCTACTATCACTCAACACAGTGTATGCTAAAGAGTTATCATGGAGCCTACTATCACTCAACATTGTATGCTAAAGTGTTAGCATGGAGCCTACTATCACTCAACATTGTATGCTAAAGTGTTAGCATGGAGCCTACTATCACTCAACATTGTATGCTAAAGTGTTAGCATGGAGCCTACTATCACTCAACATAGTGTATGCCAAGGATGTGCACAAGGCCGGGCTAAAGTTGCCCGAGCAACAGCCCATTTGCCCTCTTTGGCTGAGCTGCCCCTCTGGAGGGAAAAAAATATATATATTATTTTTGCTGTTGTGGCTGCATAAATACGAGTAGCCCATAATTGTTAAAGTTAGACCAAATTAAATCGCCATATCATCCAAACTTTTATTACTTTTTGAAAGGCATGCCTCCGCAGGACACAGAGATGGGGCGGCCCAGATCACGTCATGTGACACTGTGGTATTGTTGCCCCTGTGTGAGGGCTCCGGGTGAGTCTTTAGTAGCCTGGTAAGGCCATCCTGATCACGTGACCTCACATTCTGTTTCGCTCCACGAATCAGTCTGGACTTCCAGCCGCCCACATCGATTTCAGTGGGCGGGAGTACTTGCCTTGACAGACAAACTCCTTCAGCCAATCAGCGAATCCAAATTCAAATCCAGTCGGAAGAACGGCGAAAACATATTTTCCGCCGAGAAACTCCGCTACTGCATACTCTTGTTCTTGTTTAATTGTTGTTATTGAGTCTATTTCTGCAATAACTGCACTTATGGCTGTGTTTACTCTACTAACGTTAACGTTAACGCTTGTTGCTTCGGGAGACGCCATTACTGTTTTGCCAGCGGCGGCCTGTATTTCACGTCATCAACTACGACGCAGTCCCTGATTGGCCCGGTTACATTGTAATTTCAAGAAATCGATGTGGGCGGCTGGAAGTCCAGACTGATCCGTGGAGCGAAACAGAATGTGAGGTCACGTGATCAGGATGGTCTTACCAGGCTAAGTCTTTTGAAGTTGTGAAGATGATTAACTACGATGGTAACGTTATATAACCAATGGGATGCCCTGTGAATAAAAATCTTCACATATGCTTCCGAACAATGTGCAGCTTGTCACGTTTGCATCACGTCGCGCAATATTGCCTTATATTATGCTATCACATGACCAATCTTAGCTAGCTAGCTAGCTGGCTAACATATAGGCAGCAGGCTACATGCAAGAGAACTCCTCAGTTACGACCATTACATTAAGTGTGCGTTCTGGGGATCTGATGGTTTTGACTGTTGAATCATGCTAGATTAGATATTGTTTACAGTCAATATGAAGCTACGTGTCGTGTGCGAACAGACCAACCTAACGCCACGTTAGCTTCTTTCTAGCTTGTGACATGAGCTGCTAGCTATGTTCTTGAACATGCTTCATTCTGGTTGTGATGAATTTTCAACCAACAAACAGATGTAGCTGATAGAAGTCGCCTTATTTTTCGTTATGAGATGATAACTTGTTCAAATTGGTTAAAATGTAATGCATGTTTTTTTTTTTTATGTAATGTTAATTTTGGGTGCTTACAGTAGGCTACAATGCCTTCCAAAAGGAGGAGACAACAGCAGAGAGAGAAAGAGCTGAGGGAGGCAGCTAAGGGGAGTGCAAGTTTGCAGAGCTGGATACAGACTACCAGCAGGCCAGCAGGTGAACCATTATGATAGAAATGTCAAGCAACCATTTCCTACATAATTTAATGTGAAGTAGGCCTATTTTCTCAGAAGCATTTTTTTTTTAAGTTGGAGTAGGCTAATAACTAACTAAAAACCAATATTTCAATCAATGATAAATGCACAGTATTATATCTGTGCATAGTATTGTGAATGAGTTTCATCTTTAACATAATGTTAAAGAGAGCCAACCCCAAAAGCTCCAGTTCAGAGAGCATTGAAGAGCCTGGTGATCAAGTAAAATACTTCTAATAGCTATAGTGAAATATGGGATGGTAAGGCCAGAAAATATGTTTATGAAATCCTATATGACATTTTGTAATTGTTCTGTATTCTAGTACATATTTTGACATACAAAACTAGATATAGCCTACTCCAGTCTAATTCCTGGGCTTCACCAGGAATCATTGAGTCAAGCCACTGTCAGCATCACATCCATGAAAATTCAACTGGCTACACTAAAGTGTTCAGTTGTCTTAGTGCATTTTTTGCAGTGAGAAGTATATATAAGGTACTTGCTATTTTAAATACTAGTTCTACCATGCCCAAGCAATTTTGAATGGAAAATGGTATTCTTAATTCTGATTCTAATAATTCAATTTAAGATGAGGCGCAACCACAAGGCTCCAGACCAGAGAGTGAGGGAGAGCATGCTGAGCATCAGGAGACACATCAGACAGGTACATATGAGGGTGGTAATGGCCAAGTGTGAGAGAGTTACTATAAAAGGGCCATTCCAGTAAGAGTGGGATAAAGAGAAAGATAGATGCTGTGGACAATGGTATACTTAAAGGTACATTACGGAACTTATGCAGAATTATACTAAAACGTTTCTTTCCGAGACAGCTCCATCTCCGAACTCTCCGCCGAGCTTGCACATACCTTAATAGTGTGATAAGGAGAAAGATAGATCTTGCCTTGAGCACAACAATAGTAATGGTTTCATTATTTGAACACTGCCCTTTTTTCAGGTTAGAGCAACAGCCCCTCAAAATGTCTGTGCACGTCCCTGGTGTATGCTAAAGTGTTATCATGGAGCCTACTATCACTCAATATAGTGTAACATATATTCACACTTGAACTAAACACACACACATTAAACATTGTAATAAAATGACCACTGAGAGGACATTGTGTAGGGTAACATCAGACATATTCTAAAATGGACAGATTAGCCGCTCCATATACCTTCAGTGTTACCACTGGATTGTGAGTAAGAGTAAATGAGTACAAAATGACTTGGTGTGAATGGGACTGCACAGCTTAAATGCCAATTCATGTGTTTTCATCCCAACATCTCTGAATACCATAGTTTACATAACCACTTACTGACCGTTTTAACAGATTTCTTTCTGACACATCTTCTCTAGCTTCATAGCTAACCAACATTGATCAACCAAGTGGTCTCAAATGTGAAAATGTGTTGACAGTATAATGACCTTGTCAGCAGCTTGTGAATAGAAATGGTATTCCTCATTGGTACAAATTAAAATTTCCTTTCACAAAAAACATCACTTGTCATTATTCATTTTCTTCCACAAAGCAGAAGAGTTCTTCTATTCAGCTTTCCAGAGGAGAGGAAACTTTAGTTATGGACCAGCAGCAGAGACACATCCATTAATAACGACCCAGCCTCAAGTCCTCCATTGACACCAATTCATTATGGACTTATTGTGCCTGGAGCGCCACCTGTGGCCAGTCTTTAAGTGGTTTCCCTTCTGCTGCACCCCTTCTGGTAACATCTAGTAGAATGAGAGGTCTTATCTAATCATGTAAGGTGTTAGAGCCAGCAGCAATTGATGAAGTAATAACTGGAGGATAATGCAATTGTGACAAAGATGTCCTTCTAAATAGGCTGAAAATGCCTATTTAATGTAATAAATTCCTGGCTAATGTCATAATAATTAGCCATTATGACATCAGTAGGGGTGTAACATTTTTATTGATGTAGGCCTAATAATAATATTGACTAATAATGTGATAGTTAATAAGATAAAAATGTAATAGCTTGAGTTATTACACTATCAAACAATATTATTATTACATCATCAGCTAAAAAATGTTACACACCTTATGGCCAATTAATCAGTGCATTAACTTATTACTTTAAAAGGGTTTTATTATCAGCTGCTACAGAGCCCTATTCCAACTGAGATCATTATTAAATAGAAAAACCATTCGTTCAGATGAAACTTAAAGCCAAACAAGCACCAGAAGTGAGTCCAACAGGTCATCCGGGGGAAAGTTGAAATGCTAACACATCGCGTAGCTTCTTGCTTTTTAATCGCAGTGTGAAACAGGAGGTGCTCAACCGTTTGACTTCCCCTCTCACTAATCTGGCCCCGGGCCCTCCGCAGAGAGCATAAACAAATATTGCGTTGTATATGTTTTTATTGCATTCAGCGTGGAATTGGGTCAGCCACTAAAATTAGCCGAGCGTCCCTCTCTCTCTCCCCCAGATGAGCTCAGATCCAGTGGCTGGCTGGCTGGCTGGCTGGCTGGCTGGCTGGCTGGCTGGCTGGTGTGAGCGATTCATTTCAGCAAGCCTGTAAGAAAAATAAAGAGAAACCAAGAGAGAACGGATTTATGTACGCTCAGCGGAGACTGGAGAGAGCGAGAGGGGAGAGAGTCCTGAAAAACAAAAAGGTAAAATGAGGGAACAATAGTGAATCATTTCCAAGATGGGTGTTCCATATCCCTCCTCTGCAGAGAGACAGATGGGCGAACAGAAAAAAAAAAGGAGCTGCGATTCTTGTTTCCATTGACTCCAGGCTGCATTGATTGCCTGCTTGGCAGAGCTCCAGGACGAGGCGAGCCTCCTGGCCTCTCCGCTCTCCCAGAAAGGCACTGCGGCAGCGGGGCTCGCTGGAGCTCAATGCTGGGCCTGTTCTCTCCATGTGGGTCAGGCCCTCCATCTGATAACCTACCAGGCTTCAGTGCAGACTGGAAGTCCAATACTCCCGGTCCTTCCTGTTTTTATATGTTTTGACAGCAAAATTTCCCCTTCCCTTCCTCCTCTAAGTGTATGTAAGTCAGCAGTTTGGAGTAAAACACCCTCTCCATTGAATTAGAGGATGTCAGTTTACATGGAGGCATCATTTAATCCACCATTATAAGAGGATTGACAGACAAAGAGCCCCAAAAAAACTGAGCAAGGGTGTTGAGGGAAACGAGAGCGGCGCAAGAAAATTTTCAGTTTTCCCCGTCTGAAGCTGCTGCTGAGAAAAGTGAATGAAAAAAACAAATTCAATATGATTTGATAGAGTCAAGTCCACTTAGCTCCGGCCCACCCTCTGACCTGCTGCAGTCCTGTCCGCTCAGTCTGAAGGCCTCGCTGAAGCCCTTCAAACAGGGAAAAATTACCTCCAATCAGACATTTGGAAAGAGCTGCCATACAATTTCCATCAGATCGGGGTAATGACTATCATAATGGCAATAAGGTGAAATTATCTGCACCGTTTTCATTTCCTCTCCATAAGTGCAGAGAAATTACAATGAATAATGGAGAAGGGCAGCAGCTGCTGCTTGGGCAACTATTCTTACACTCTGCCATTGACCTCAGAGGTAAGACAGCTGTGTGTGTGTGTGTGTGTGTGTGCGTGTGTGTGTGTGTGTGTGATGGACTGAGTGGTCTCCCTGTGGGTGGGGGGTGTCAGTTCACCATGACAGCACTAGGGGGAGTCCAGGAAATCAGGACCCACTCAATTAAAGGGCTGAGAGGCAGATACTGAGGCACCGTGTCTCAGTGAAAGACTTGAAAAGAAAATCCTTGAAAACATAGTGGGTCAGAAAACTACTAAAAACCCCTCCCAGAATCCCTGAAAGCTTTTATTGAATTGTTTTTTGGTTTGAATGTTTATTCATAAGGAACTCATGAGGAATTACGATGCACTCATAATGCCTCATGAGCATGCTTATAAGAACATGATGCTTACTGATGCATTTTACCAGCACTCATAAAACATGATATATGGTCGCTGTCGGGTGAAAACCTCACATCTCCACAATATCAACTTCAGTTATGAGGATTTCACATGACAACAGCAGAACTTAAAATGAATATAGTACAAGTGTCTTATGAATGCATATGAGGATTGTCTGACAACCATGAATTCCATCTATATTGTTTTATGAGTGCTGACATCATGCATCAGTAAGCATTATATGTTCCTATAAACATTGTCATAAGGCATTAGGAGTGCTTTAGAATTCCTTATGAGTGGCCTTAAAATGCTCGATCCATATGGTAGTCTGTAAATATTGTATTGTTTTTACTTACATTTTATATTAATTCTTATAACTATTCATGAGTGCTTTGGCAACACAAATACACATACTTCAGTGATGTAGTGGTAAATAAAACAGGCCCTAATAGGCCCTATAACTCACATCAGCTTGATACTGCTTACATACTATGAAAGATAAAGATTAATGCCGGCTGTAAAAAGCTGGTAAACTTCAGCACATAAAGAGGTGGATAAGCTGAGTTTAGGTGGGTTTGCCCTCCATTATATCCCTGCTTGTCATGCTAATAAAGCCATTCTGCTTCTGCCTCTGAGAGAGATGATTAATAATCGTCCAGTCGGGCCGTGTCACACTCTCAGGTAACAATTTAGTTCTGCTCTTGTGTGAAGGGTAACCTCTGTCCTCCGCTTACACTGACTGTCTTAATGCAGAGCTGCTGGCTTTCTGTCTGCTGAGTCTCTGCAGACCCAACTCTCTGTCTCTCTGCCGCCTTAGAAATTACTCAGCAACGAGGCCTTCTTTTCTTTTCTACAGATCTAATCCCTTCTTTCTTTCTCTCTATCTTTCAAACATATTGGAATTTTTCAAGATGGTAGTACATACTGTACAATCCAGCATCATCATGTGTACTCTCTTTCTTGATGCTTTCTTTCCTTACTTTCATTCTTACTTTCCCATGGCTGGGGCTGATATGAATGGAGTCTTTCTCACAGTATAAATGGCCCTATAGCCTACAGTGAGTGTGTGTGTGTGTGTGTGTGTGTGTGTATTGTACAGTGTCTGGAATAGACAAAGTGCTTCTGTTTGTTTTATAATGTACAGAGTCAGTATGATGACCTCACTGTGGATGCCTCGGTAAACAGTATGAGGGTGTGAGTGAGTGTGTGTGTGGGGGAGAGAGAGAGAGAGAGAGAGAGAGAGAGAGGGTGATGAGAACATTGACGCCAAAATAATCCATGTATCCCTGGTAGGTCGTCGACTCCATGCTAACACTTTAGCATACACTATGTTGAGTGATAGTCGACCACTAGCATCATCTCAAAAATGAGAATGAGCATCTCTAAAACTAAATGATAAGAATACATATGCAGCCAAATCTGTCAGTTTTGTGTAGATTTGTAAAATTTACAAGAAATATGATATACAAATAACATTGTGTTTTGAACTAACAGGGACTACTTTCTCTGTTTCCATAGGAAGTAAATGTATGGAAATTATACACACATATAGCTACTGTATATTGCTGCTGTCAATAGTAATTTTGTTTATTTGTATGTGCATGTGTTCAAGGCCAGGCTGCAAGTGTTTATAGGGCACAGTCAGTGGCTGAGGCTTTGCCACTGAGCCCCTGCTGTGTGTCAGCATGGCACTCTCAGGGTGAGAAGAGAAACACTGTGTGTGTGTGTGTGTGTGTGTGTGTGTGTGTGTCTCAGTCGGGCAGGAGTGCACCTGATGTCAGCGTGGCCTACAGCAGGTGAGAGGAGACAACAGTATGGAGGTGATGAGGGCTTTAACATTAGACCATGATACACTGCTTTTCTTTGCTTGTTTGTATTTGTATATTTCTTTCTTTTTCTTTCTTTCTTACTCTACTTTCTTTGTTTCTCTTTTCTCTGCTTCTTTCATTTTACCCTACTTTCTACCCTTCCTCCTTTCTTTCGCTCTTGATTTTCTGGGCATGCGATGAAGAAGTGTATTCCAACTTCTCATTTAGTAACATTGCAGACATCGCTGTGCGCCAAGATTGTCTGTGATAGTCTTTTTCCATGCCCAACTTCACACACACACACACACACACACAGCACTAAATGCTGCGATCAGTGCCGAATACCGCCCCCCCCCCCCCCCCCCCTCCTCCCCTCCTCCCCTCCTCCCCTCCTCCCTTCCTCCCCCGCACTCTCCACTCACTTGCCGCCTACTCACCCACCCACAGTCAGCTGCCCCACACCAGGCCCTCTTACTGGGAAGCGGAGCTCCGTAGCGTCCCCCCGGGGGCCGGAGGCGACGATTCCCAGCAGCCCGCAGCACCATAAACAGGCCGCTTGTGCTTCTCTCCGCTCAGACCGCGGGCGTCAAGACGCAACGCTTTGTTTACATCTGCCCATTCAATAGCACTCTTTAATAGTACTCTTTTCTTTGTCTGTGCAGCCATGGTGGCTATCGCTGCGCATGCTAACTACCCAGTTCTTCTGTTTATTCCACACAAACTGGAAACGTGAAACGCATCACTTCCTAATAGCATATCAATTGTTTATAGGTATGGATTTACATACAGTTGTTACTTACAGCTACTTACGACATTACGACATTAGCTGGCAACAATCCCATCGAGGAGAGACAGTGGAGGAAACATGGCGGAGGCAGAGCCAACGATAAGACGTTATAAGCAATAATCCTATAAAAGAGTAGGGAGCGATAGAGTGGTGAGATAGCAGGGAGAATGAGGTAAGCGAAAAATCAATCAAACTAATGTCGAACATCCCATCCCTGCACCGCAAGACAGCCGAGAGACATCTTGACATTTTCCAGTTTTACATTCCTGCTCAGGCACACAGTGTGTAGGCGTACGGGTGGAGGGGAAGGAGACGGGGAGGGAGGTGGAGGGGGGGCCGTTGCATCTTTAAAGGTGAAAACAGGAGGAAAAGCTGACTGGGAGGCTTTTCATGAGAGTCTGATAGAAACCCAGACGAGGCTCAAAGTGCCTAAGGACGCTGATCTGAGGTCATCTTTGGCTTGTTTTCCTTGCCGCGTTTTTTAAGGTTTGGGATTCGGGAGCGCATGGGCCGGTTCTAGATGGGTGCCTCGGGGGAAGCTTGTAGGGCGGCATGTATTTCTACAGTCTGCTCTTAGTGGGAGCGCAGTTGGAGGTTGAATCGTGGGGTTAAGACACACTGATGTTCACGACCACACACACACACCCACACAGAGGATACGAATCCAGCGTGCCAAAGCTCAGTAGAAAGAAAAAAACACAACAAAAAAACAAGGAGTCTGTTGGCACTGAGTGTGTGAGCACTGCCGTTGAGAAAAGAACATCATGATATTAAAAAGGCATCACAAATAAACACAGAGTGAAAAAAACAAAACAAAACAGAAGCATGTTTCCCCGACATCATTTCATCCATAGATGCTTTCCTAAATGCCCGATATTATAACCTCATTGAAGATCTCTGCTTCCATTCAGTGTACACATCTACATAATTTGCCATTCACAGACAATGAGCAAAACGCATATGAAATTTGCAAACATATCAGATGGAATTATTCAAATGACAGTTTGTTAAGCACTTGAGAGAAATATGCTTTCAGAAGCAATGAATTGGAAGCTCAAGGGTGCTCTGGATAATTTCGAGCTCTTTAGAAATGCACAGACTGCTTCCACTTTGCATGCTAAAAAAGATATTACTTATGCAATGGTCATTTCAATAACACATTCTTTCCACTTGACAAAGAAGGGCAACACTCGCATAAATGGAGCCGTGTGGGCGGATAGAGAGCTACGGGAGAAATTAAGCCATCTGTAGAAACAAATGTATATCAAAATCCAAATAAGCAAGCCGGAGGGATCGGGCCTGGTACAGTGGGAGAAAAAGCGAGCACCGGCGAGATGGAAAAATGTTTCTCGATTTTTTTTTTTAGACCACATAATTGACCGGGGTCAGTGGAACTCATTTATTCAACTGTACAAGGCATTCATCTTGGCTCAAAGGCAGGTCTCAGTCGCACAATCGCCTCTCTGAGCTCCGCGCACGGCAAACAACTTGATTACAGAAACAAGAAGGTGTTTTGAAATGAGCTCAGAGTGTCCATTACAGCGCCTGTAGGTCTTAAATGCTAAATCAAGTGTAACGGATGGCTTCAGAATCTAATTTGCGGAGGACAGGCAGTGAAGGCCGGACAGGAGAGGAGAGGATGGGCCTGCAGACTGAGGATCGTTGATAGGCCTTAGTTTAGATTTAAAGCAGCCTGGTCCAATGAAATTTTGTGAAATGTCGTAAAATGCAAATAACGTAATCCGTGCACGAAAAAAGTGAGAGAAGTATGTTTCCCCACCAGGAGAGGATTAAGTGGAGGAGACAACTGCGACGACCCGAGTTCAACTTGAAGCCATATGAGCTCTGCTGCCCTCTACAGGCTGGTTTCAGTACAGTTCTAATACAATTCTAGTACAATTCTCTACAGTTCTACGCCTACAGCGGTGTAACTGAACGGAGCACGGGCCAAACGTCTCTCAAAATACAAAGCCTACCATAACTTTCACTCACAATGGCTACTTCCCTTTATGTTAATGTCTCTCCTTATGTGTTTCCCTTGGGTGACTCTGCTATGTAGAGGATGTTTGAAGGTATTTAAATGGCCGTGTCTCAGATGCGATCTCAGGCAATGACTGGTCTCTGGACACGTCAATGCTGGGATGACAGCTGATTGACAGTCATTCTCAGTGAACATCCGTGCCTGTCACTCTTTTTTCCGTAGATGTCTTAATTCACAGGTAAGTCATGCGATTAGCTACTTCATTCATATCTGAGGTTTTGAGGGGAAATGATGTCTTGCTCTGCAGTAAATCTCTCCAGTTTCAGTAAGTAGTTTAGATGTTTCTTGGCTGCATCCCACGTTAGCTAGCTGTTACAATCGATGTGAAGAAGCAAATGTGTGTCCCAATAGGTAGCTAGTATGTGAGCTAGGAGCTAGCTAACGATTCATTCAAGACATTTAACCAAAAGTTTTAGTTGCCTAAAGCTAACCCTAACCTTACTAAAGTTGTTTTACTTAACAAACACATGAAAATGGTGTGTCCATCTTTTTGTCACATAATCAATTTCGTGATTGAGCTCTCCACCATTTGAGTTCAGGTTGATTTCATGAAATTTTGTGACAGTTGTTTAAAGGCAGTTTTAGAATTTCAAGAAGCCTCTCACTGATCACTTTAAAAACAGAAGCTCTGTCCACCATTGGCAGCCACTTTTACATTTCCCTTTACATGGTGATGCTGCATGCCGATGGATAACAACGCGATTTCTCTTAACCTTTTAAAGAATAATGGTGTAACAAACAGTTAAACAGTTTAGTCAGTTTCAGGGGTGGTATTTTTTTTAAAGGTGTAATGATAGAAGTTCAGAACAGGTAGTGTATAATACAAAAAATAGATCATTAATTATTTTTTTTAAATTTATTTAGATTCATTTTTCAATACATCCTCAACTAACTTAAAGTTAGAACCGCATGGCTTCACGCTGCACAAATGAAATGCACCAGCAGACTCAACAGCGATCTGAATTCAGACCATTTAGCTCAAAATAATCCCAAATGGGATGGGCTTTTTTTTTTCAACTATTTTGGACTTGACTTGCAAACAGTGATGCCGTTGGCAGCACTGACACTTTTAGTTCAGTTTTAGTATTTTCACAAAGTGTAGTTTTTATTTTCCGTCTTTTAGTTTTCGTCTTTTAGTTTCAGTTTACTACAATAACCTTGATTCACTCCCTCTTCCGCACTTAAACACATCATTCAACATTTAAAGACACTAAGTGACTCAGTGACTCACAAGATGCTGTGTTTGAGGGGGTGGGGGGGCAGAAAGAGGAAAAGAGCGATGATGGATGGAGGAGGGATGTCCTTGGTTTGATTTTATTTTGCCTTCCTTCAGACAGATGGATAGACCTGGTGATTTACAACGTGTGGGAGAGATGATGTCATTAGCGAGGGACACAAGGTCAGACGGTCTGTGGTTATACGGACCCCCCCTCCCCCCCACCGAAATCATCTGAAACAAGGCCTTATCTCTGGCAGGGAGAGAAAGTGACAAAACACAATCATCATATTTGACCTCTAGCATTAGGGCATCTGGACACATTGATGAAACTGGTCCTATGGAGCGATCACACTCACTGCACTGGGTTCAGTAACAACTGAATATGTCTAGGCAACTGTCAGCAAATCAATGCCCTTATTCTCCAGTGGATGGAATTAACCTATGAGAACACAAACCTCATTTTCTAAGTTTGCCTCCCTACACTCATAGAGATTGAATGTGGAGAAATGCGACTGGCTGGCTTCAGTCGGGTTAGACTGATATATGGGGCTGATATTGGCCTTTTATTAAAAATCACATCTGGTCCAGTCAGTGTCGTCCACCTCTGATAGGATGGATATGATGCAATTTGTCCGATATATTTATTGTAGATTTGATCAATACTAAACTTGTTGTCGACGAGAAGACCTTAACCCGAACTGATTCTAATGAGACATTTACACATTTTCTAATTATTATATTTTCCACCCTGACAAGAATATTCTGGATTCTGGATGAAACTCTGAACACTCTTGATGGTTTTTTGACATGAAAATGATCAAATGTGACAATATTGAATATGGAGAGAAAATATCAGCAATCAACAAAGAGAGCATTTTTTCTGTTTGTTTCTACATCATACAAGCCAAAAATAATTTCTAAAAATATCATAATCGGTTGTTATCGTATTCGTTAACTGCGACTCCAGCTGGTGTGCCGTTAAAAAGCAGCTATCATCACTACAGCTCTAACCTCATTATGATTGGAAATTACAGACCAGGTGAACGATCGCGGCGCTGCAGCGGCAGAAATGGATCCCGCTTAAATTGCGGTCATTTTTTTAAACAAGGGGTCAAGTGGTGAAGTGGCCCGTAGCTGGACGACCATTCATTTAATGCCACAGTGTCAATTTACCACAAGATAACTCCATCAGCCCCGCTCTCCCGTTTCATTTTCTTCTTGACCTTTCTGGCTGTGAAGTGAAAAAATGTGAGCCGCTGCAGGAGCCACTCTGAAAAATAACATCAGGTTGTGTTTGAGATGTAGGAGAAGAGTTCGGCTGGACTATGGACACCAAACTTTTTACATATCCTGCAATATGGAGAGGATCTTGACTTTGTTTGATGTCAGGTTGTTCTTACATCTTATGCCTTTGGTTGTTGATTATGTGTGTGAGTGAGGCTGCCTGATGAATTTCCCTTTTTGGGCTAATTCAAGTTTTCTAGTTTTGTAACGTAGTGCAGATGCAACATGATCTTCACCTTGGAGGAGGTCTTCAGAAGTCTTTACGGTGGTAATCCTTGAAATCCTGTT
Organism: Centroberyx gerrardi; assembly: GCF_048128805.1. Taxonomy (NCBI): domain Eukaryota; kingdom Metazoa; phylum Chordata; class Actinopteri; order Beryciformes; family Berycidae; genus Centroberyx; species Centroberyx gerrardi. The sequence goes on from NC_135997.1 coordinate 31,433,804, forward strand.
TACATTTGCTGTTGTTTAGAACAGCAAATGTAAAATATTTCATGAACTGGATATAGGTTGAATCACTGTTGTGTTTCAATTGGTGATGGAAAGCAGCAAAAAACTCATTTATGTCTATGAAAATGTCATGGATTGAAACTTTAAAGCCATGTAGAATAGCCCACATTGGTCCGATGCTCCTTCACTTGACCTGTACTCCAGATCTTTTTAAGTGCGGGCTCCTACAGCGACGGCCCGGGGTCCCGCCGACTGCAAGCGGCTTCAAATGGGGCCTGGGAGCACAGCCAAAACAACAACAGCGGTCCTGCCAGAGAAAACAGGGCGCATAGGAGAGGAAGTCGGCTCATTTTAATGTCCGCCGGTAATGTGAATTCACAGCTTGGAGCAAGCCAGGCTCGACTGAGCCCGTGAATGTCACACAGCTTGGTGCACAGACACATACACACACACACACACAGACACTTAGTCACTATCAGTCTGGCATTAACTGTCTCCCAAGCCAGCTCTGTTAGAGCTCTTCTCTCATCAAACCAGTCTACTTTCTGCCTCAGACATGTTTATTCAATTAGCCAGTCACCGGTTGGGAGATAGGGTCAAACATGGTCACACACACACACACGCACACACACACACCGGGAGGACTGAGTTGACTCGGCTCATGAGAACATTCCTATGAGCCGGTGTAGGTCTTCAGCAGTGTGTGTACCAACTACAGAAGAGGACAAAACACACACACACTCACACGCAGACATGCATGCACAGACATAAGCATGCATGCACACACAGACACACACACACACACACACACACAAACAGATAGTGTATCTCTGTAGCAGCGAAGTCACAGCTCTATTCTCTGCAGCCTTTAATAACGGGACAACTCATTTTACAGTCCATTACCTCTGAGCGTTGGACTTCTGCTGCAGCCCAGCCGGCTCCATCACAGCGACTCATCACATCTCCTGCACACTTCCCCGTCTGCCGCAGAGACAATGGAAACACTAAGTTTATTTCTGAGGTCATTGCGATCAGTGTCGTGTGTGGGAACAGAGCAAGTGTGAAACACTGACCGACTTCTCCTCCGTCTCTCAGCGGACGGAGAACAAAACAGCGTTTCATGCTGCTGAGGTGCAGAGACGCGGTGTCAGGAGGGCCGCTGCAGTGGAACATGATCCATATTCCGTTCAGGCGGTTTGGAAGACAGCGGTCCGCCGGCAAGCCGGGGTCCTCGCCTGAGCGTGGGCGATGTGGCCTCGCATGGTTTGGATCCAGGCACAGTCAGTGCCGGTCCACTCCTTACAGAGGCGTGTGTGTGTGTGTGTGTGTGCTCCACTGAGAATGTGCTGCAGAACATACACACCTACGCACCGACACACACTCACTTACCTTGTGAACTTGCCAAGTTTGTAAATCAGGGTATTTGCAGGTTTCCAAAAGACAAATGTAATACTTTTCAAGACCTTTGTAATGCTACCTGGAATTGAATTTATGAAAATATACATGGGCAGGATGAGAAAAAGGACAACAGGAAATTAATAGTTACGGGACATGAAGTCCAGTTGTGCTCAGTGAAGCAGACAGGATGAAGATTGTACTACTAACCCTGTTCTGTATTAATCTAAGGAAATGGTGAAAAAAATAAACCCCTGATAACTGTTTTCAAGACATTTTAATAATTTTAAGGCCTTCAGATAATTTACTTGGTTGGTGACTTTTCAAGGACCCACTGATAGAGTGTATATGGAGGTGATGAGGAGAGCAGGGAGACAAAAGACCAGAGGGGAGGAAAAAGAGGGAAAAAGGGAGGAGGATAAACGAGGAAAGGACTTTTCCTTACTAACCGCATGGCTGTGCAACAACGTAATCATTTCTCTAATGGATGCAGAACCAAAAACCAAAAGCCATTAAAACATCGCCGTATAGAAAACTAGCGCACACTATGGCTCTCTGGTTTTCTCATCGCTGCCTATTAGACCAACTTTTATACCTTATGTCAGTTTCAATCGGTCTGCTCCGTCTCCTGTTTCAGCTCCTGAAGGCTGAAGCCAGTGGAAGAGTGCCCATTCTCCCACATCATACAGCAATGTAATCTAATGGGCTCCCGGGGCAAGCTTGTTGAAGTGCGCAGCCAAATAATCATCAAGCTCTGTCTGGCTCTGTTAGAGTCCTGAGGTGATCCCCATACACACACACACACACACACACACACACACATTTGTTTTACTATACTTGTGAGGACCCTCCATTGACTACGTTCATTCCCTAACCTAACCTTCACCTTTGCCTTAAAGCTGCAATAAGCAACATTTTCTGACTGCTAGAGGGCGACAGAAACCGCAACACATTTGTAAATAACACACAGCAAAGCCACTGCACTACGGAGGCCTACGAAGGACAAATGGAATGCTAATAGCTAAGCTAAACGTACCTGCTGAGAAATATTGCAGGTTACCAGTCTCGCTTTGCCAGATCTTTTTCCTGCTGAAGGTCACATGTCCCACAATGACAAGTGAAGAGGCAGGTAGCAAATGTACTAGCTTAACAAGTTTACTCGTTCGCTTCATCGATTCCGCGATTCCGAGATTCCGAGAATTTTTTTCAGGAATGGGAGGGGGAGAGCGCCGCTTTTAAACAGCGAGGGAGGAGACAAGCTAGTTTTAAAATATGAAAAGCTGCTGAATGGAGCGGGAGGAGCTTCGTTCAGGAGAGGAATTTGACATCAAGCTTTAGAAAAGAGGAGAAAACAACAACACAGCTGCTGCTGTGTGGATATTGGTTTATATCATTATGTCTCAAGGAAATCTCAACATGTTAGTTTCAGGATTCATTATAATGTCTGATATCTCTTATTGCAGGTTTAACCCTCTTCACTACATGCAGAATCTTAACTTAAACCTAATTTTATGCTGCACTCATGTCATGTCGGATTTACTGTAAATACAGAAAAAATGCTCACGTCAGCCCCCTAGTGGTGATTACAAGTAGCACATATAGCTCTAAACTAGCCCCCAGTAAAAGTGAGGACCAGCAAAAATGTCCTCACAAGGATAGAAGTACGAGAACACACACACACACACACACACACACTCTAACACCGGCCTATTGGCCTGGCACAAGCTGGCACGCCGGCCGGGTAATTGGCCTCTCGACACACTCCACTCCTCTACAGCCTGAACAAATGGAGAGAGAATGAATGAGGGGAGAGTCAGCTGGCACATGAAAAGGCGAAGCTCGCCGAAGATTTGCCTCGCAGACAATGCGGAGTACAGCGCCAAACGTGACAAAGCGCTCGCTCAACCAAAACCTGGCATGAGCGTGTGTCTGTGTGCGTGTGTGTGTGTCGCTGTCCTGCGCTGTCTTGGCAGATGGACAGCAGAGTGTAAGGGATCTTGTGTGTTGTGTCTACAGGGACGTGCCAGCGACCTCCTTTAGGGCATTTCTCTGGGAAAGAAAATCAAGCCGGGGCTCTGCAGCTCTGCAAAACACATTAGCGGGGGTATTGTCTCAGCATGCAGGCAGAGAGAGAGAGAGAGAGAGAGAGAGAGAGAGATGTAGAGGGATAGAAACCTCCGCCTGTTGGATGTTGGATGGACAGGTGTACAGACAGAAAGGTCATTCCCCCACAGCAGCAGGCCGACAGACAAAAACCGTGTGGAGAGCTGGAAGGAGGGAACGAGGGAAGCGTCATCTGCTCCTCCGCCGACCGCAGAGGCGTTTCAGGCGGTTCACACACATTTGCGTTACACCGATAGATCCATTTGCCAGTATTGGCCTTTAATTAAAAGTCAGATATGGGATATCAGCCAGTTTGTATCGCCCCCCCTCTGATACGATGGATGTTCCACCTCGACTGCAGCTAGTGAATTTATTCTAATTATGTGATGGACTGGCGACTTGCCCAGGGTGGTTCCCCCGCTGTCCGCCCAGTGCATGCTGGGATAGGCTCCAGCGCCCCCCCGTGACCCTGAATAGGAATAAGGAATAAGTGGGTATGGAAAATGAATGAATGAA
>NC_135997.1:31440314-31499200 GCF_048128805.1 Centroberyx gerrardi
AGCTGTACAGCCTGTAAATGAGCCATGTGGCGCTCAGGAAGGAAAACACCAACAGTCTGAGATCACACACAAAGACTGTCAAGTGGGGAAGTTCAGTCTGCTCCTGTGTGTGTGTGTGTGTGTGTGTGTGTGTGTGTGTGTGTGAGGGATACACACACAATCCAGTCATTGTCTTTATCAGACACGCACTTTGGCGGATGTGTGTGTGTGTGTGTGTGTGTGGAGAGGATCTCCTAGCCCCATTAGGAACCACTCAGTCAGATCACTCAGTCACAGCTCAACCCGCCTCCCTTCCTGTGTGTGTCTCTCTCTCACACACACACACACACACACACACCCAGGGGCATCTTCTCATTACTGGTTCGGTGTGACCCCTTCACCGGCCCATTAACCCCCCTAGGAAAAGCCCCACCCTCAGACACCTGGGCCAAACTATGGAGAGGCCCATTAGGTCTTCATCAATCAGCAACAGCTTCCTTATGTGTGTGTGTGTGTGTGTGTGTGTGCGCATTTGACCTCTTTTGTGCTCTCATGTTACCTCTGTGCATACACACACACACACACACACACACACACACACATACACTCACACTCTAAATCTCCTCAATTCTGACTGCTCCTATTTGTTTTCTTGGTCTCAGATACTGATCTTGTCTCCCCTTTGCTTTCTTTCCTCAGGCCTATGGAGTTGGGGGGGGGGGGGGGGGGGGGCAAGGAAGGGAAGAGGGGGATGAGAGGAAGGAAGGAAGCAAGGAAGGAAGCAAGGAAGGAAGGAAGGAAGGAAGGGAAGGGAAGAGGAGAGTCCATTCACACTGATCAATAGCGGTCTAGTGCCTCGGGAAGTCAGATTCCCCCTGGGGAAATGTCTAACAGAGAGGAGAGGGGGAACAGAGAGAGAGAGAAAAGAGAGAGAGAGAGAGAGAGAGGAGAGAGAGAGGGAGGGAGAAAGAGAGAGAGCGATACAGGAAGGGCAGCGGCAGGAGAGAGATTCAGAAGCCATATTTACGCGGTGAAAACATCGACCCAGTCAGCCTGCCAATGAGGAGGGTGAAGCGAGGACGAGGGTTCCACTGATATGGGCTTTTCAAGGCCGATATTTTTGGATTGATGATAAGCTGATATTTTGCGATCATGTTCAGTACCTCTGATGTTCAATATCTTATTTGACCATTTTCATTCCAAAAAAATCCAAGTATTCAGTTTCCCCCCCCAGAATTTTACTCGTCAGGGTGGAAAAACCTCTGAAACAGCATTTAGACGACATACAAATGAAGTTCGGCGCGGTCACATTAGCACGAACCGAGGCAGAATTGTAGTTCGCTTCCCATTGACGTCAATTGAAAACTACACAAAGGATGAATTAAAAAAATAGTTTCTGATTTCGAATCGCTTTCGCACAGAGTTAAAATTTGGTGAACTTTATTATACAATATAGATAGTACATTCATGGTTTTCCTGTTTTAATGTACAGTTAACGCTAGCTTGCTAACCACATAGCATAGCATCAGAGTCGCTTGATAGCTACTTAGCTACGTCAACTTGCTAACCAAACAGTAGAATCGACTGATGGCTAGTTAGCTGCTTCACCAGCTACTAAACAATGAATAGCCTACAGATTGATGCAGGTTGTTCACGAAGAGTAATTCATTGTAGAAACCATGGTAGCTATCTTCTAGCGATCTCCTCTGCAACATGTTTGAAATTCCCAAGAATGACATCACGTCCTTTTTCATCGTGATGAGCTAAGAGAAATGGTTGGGTGAATTCAGACACCACTGAAGCTGCTGAGTAAAATCATATCCTCACCTCCTGGTAGATGACACTGACTGGCTTATATCTGATATTTAATATCTAAAAGGCCAATATTGGCAAACCGATATATCGGTCTAACCCTAACAAGGACACACATGAGGAGGGAGAGACAGAAAAAGAGAGCGAGGGAGTGGGTGGATAAAAGTGAGGTAACAAATAAAAAATAGATTGGTGGAGAGACAGAGGTGTGGGGACAGAGCTGGATGGAGAGAGGGGAGGGCTGCTGGAAGAAAACTGATCTCTTATTATTCTCTCCAGCAGCCGCGGGTCTTCTGAGGTCAGTGTAGCTCTGAGAATCATTAGACAGCAATACTATTGAGATCTATTAGAAAATAGACGCGAGGAAACATAAGAACTTACAAATGCACAAACATACATAAGTCCATTTGGCTTCGTTTATTGCTCCATATGAAACAGTGTAAAATGAGAAGATTTGTCTAATCTGCAGCAGCCCAGGCTGCCAGGCGAGAGCTCACCAGTGTGACCCGCCCTCCCTGATAATTAAAACGCTTCTCATTTCCCAATTTCCATCATATTTGTGTTTTCCAAATTAAAATGCCGTCTTCAGGGTCTGTTTAATGAAATTTAAAAAAAAACAAAAAAAAAAACGGGGAGGTGAGGGATGGCGGCTGTGGAATTAATTCGAGCCACTTGACTAAAGCAAAACTGCAGGATTTCTCTGGGAAAAAAAAAAAGAGGGGGCTCTTCAATTATGCATGACTGTAACCGACTCGGTGATGCGAGACGAGCCCATCCGATCCGTGGCATTAGCGGCGGTCTCAGAGGACGAGCATGGCAGCCATTAGCAGTCAGTGGACACACAGGGCCGGGGCTATCAACTGGCTGCACACCAGCATGGGCGTGACAAAGGATAAGGCTATTTGCGGGCTTTTTTTTTTTTTTGGAGAGCGTGACACGGAACAGTCGGGACACTGATGTGATGTTCTGATTGCGTTAGGACAGAAATGGAGCGTTGAAGAAGCGTACAGTGGCTACGAAAAGGATTCACCCACCCCTGACTTTCCTGTACATTTTTCTTGCGCTGCAAAATTAGCTCAAAGTAGATTTATTCAGGATTTATCTGCTCTCAAATCTATGCAAAGTACTCTCCTCTATTGCTATCTATGCATATTCTCCTCTGTAATTTTACTGTGGAAGTCAATGAAGAAATTGGACAAGAAAATCCTACTGTACTCTTGTACTTTTGTATAAAGTGACGGAAGGATGACATGTATTCCTGGTATAAGACTTCCTAACAAGAAAGGTTTAACTAGAACAATTTTGAAAAGAAAATATATTCACGATTTCCTAAAGAAGGAGAAAATGTTTGGGGAGTGTGACTATGAGTAAAGCTGGTAAATACCTTTACAAACTAGATTTTTCTGTTGTTTGACATGAATTTCTTAAAGTGTCACTCAACTTTGAGTACTTTGCATACATTCTTGAACCAAAATCCCAAATCCACGTGCTACAAATACTTTTGTAGCACAAGAGAATGCACAAGAAGTCAAGAAGACCCTGTATATTGAATGAACAGCACAAGATTTTGAGTGCAATTTGCTACAACTGTGTCTGGAATTGCAATTACAGTGCGTCTATGATCGATAAATCTTGCAGAATGGATCAGCCCCCTGCACTTGGACGAGACATATCTATCACTCCGCAAACGATCTGCTGGGGGAAAGCAGAAGTTCATGTCATTACGCCGCGGAAGAACACAATCCATCGTGTGTGGCGTGATACCGCGTCTGCAGCCCGGGAGCAGATGGATGGACGTCGGCGAAAAAGTCTCGCGGGGCCAAACGCTGTCAGGGAGAGTTGATGGCGGAGGCGGTTTTCTGCCGTTTGTTCGGTCTCTTATTTGTTCTTGCTGAGGGTCCGCTGCTTCTCGGCGTGCTCCACGATCTTCTCCTCCACATAGAGGCCCTTGCGGCGGCGGACGGCGTTCATGTACTTGAGGGCCTGGTTGGCGGAGTCGGCCTTCTCCCCGAAGTGCAGGTACTCCTCCTCGGTGGTGGGGACCCAGTAGGGATCGCTGCTGATCACCTGGGACAGAGGGGGGGGGGGGGGAGGAGAGAGATAGAAATGATGTCAGTCACGGTATGAGAGAAATTGTCCCGCCAGTGACCATAGCAACACCTGAATATCATTTGGTGAATCTGCACGTTCTCCCATGGGGATCAATAACGTTTATCCTTCAATCAATCAATTAGTGGGGATGGGACGCTCTTCTCTCTTGCAGTCCCACTTTACTTTCATTTAGACTGATTAGACGGATGTAGTTAGAGTTTCTCAAAATGAGGTTTGGGAACCACCCAAGGGTCCTTCAGAGAGGTTTCCAGAGTTTCACCCCAGGAAAATGTGGAATAGTTTAATTTCACTATATATAAATAACACAAAATTTAGTTCACCAGAAATGATCCCAGTTACAGAAGGCGTAAGAATGACTATTGTAATGATCGCTACTATTATCTCTCTATGTACGCTGTAGACAGTTATACAAGTCAATATTAAATCAACAACTAAAATCTGTTTGGAAAATTTTGAAGACCCCTGATGTCAACATTTAAGACCAAGACTTCTTCTGTCAAACTGAATCAACTGGAGAAACCACTATAGGGATCAAAAAGCAAAGGCTGGACAGGACAGCCAGCCCTTATGGCAATGAATGTACACGTATGCACGCACGAACGCACACACACACACACACACACACCTCATTCTGTCTACAGCTGTGCCACTCGGTCTCGGGGGAGATGAGCGGGGCGTTGGTGTGTCTGTGTTTGAGTGTACGTTCAAGTCCTGTATTCCCAGCAGCTTTCTAGGAGAGGCGGAGGGTGACGCAATGCCTGCTGCTGCATTTATACACACACACACAGTCTCAATGCCACAAACTGACGCATGACACACACACACGCACAGAGTACAATTACTGTACCAGCACTAGCAGTGGGGTCCTGCACCTGGCTCTGGTTGCAGTGGGACAGATGGCAGAGAGGGAGCTACAACAACGGGCGGATTACAGGAGACACACACATACACACACATACATACACACACACACACACACACACACTCACTCCACGTGACCAGCATATGCCTGAGCACAATGGGGTCCAGTGGGGGGGCGGATAGGCTACAACAGTAAACTGCTTGACTGACTGACTGTCTAAAAGAATGAATGAATGAATGAATGAACGAGTGTCCACGCGTTCAACAGGAGGCCCACCACTCACTTCAGGACCTGCGTACGCACGAGTGCACACAGACAGACCCGCCAGCACGCACGGCCGTAGACACCTACAGACGTGGCAACGTGCGCACAGACGCAAGTGTGTGTGCAGGCGACCACGCCGCCTTTGAATGTCAGGGAATCTGTTCTCTGAGCTCAGTCTTGTTGTGAGCTTGGCTTGGGTTACATTTCTTTTCAAAAGCCTTGTGGTGATGCTCTCTTCTGATAGAGTACACTGCACCATACTATACTGAGGATACTACAGTGACTTGCATTCAATCCATGACCAAGTTAAAGTGGAAATCCACAAGATCCTTGGTGTTTTTATATAGAGGCTTTGCAGTCGCGTTACAAATCTCCAACTACGTCTGGCACCATCATGGAGGCCCATGTGCACAAATAATGTCTAAATATATAACAACTCCAAAACACTGTGAGTTGTAGCTTGTGAAGAGTCAGCTCACTTAACCTGAACAAACTATTGTTTGGCTTTGTTAGCTAGCTACCTAGCAAGCAGGCAAAATTAGTAAAGCAAATGATAGCTAGCTTCTACTAGATATGTTAGCTAGTGTGCCAATCAGATGTGTTAACAACAAGACAGTGATGGTTCGCTGACCGGACACCATGGTTAGCTAGTTAACAAAATGACATTATGTAAACACAAAATACATCAAATTTATCAGTGCTAAAATGATCAGTTGCCGCTTAAAAACAGCACAGAAATTCACTACTTTTCACAGCTATTGTTGCCTAAGAGCTGAGGACCTTAATAATAACATGGCATTGGAGGTATAAATAACAATAGAGTCAATTCAGGGTATTTATACAATGCAACTGACGATTTCAAAAAGGGTATTAGAGGTGTGCACATCCAACCTATATTTAGGCCAGGTGCTGGATAAAAGAGTCATGAAAAGTGGTTCAAAAACAGATTATCTGCACACTGGATTACAGCTGCTTTCTTAATACTATATTTAATGCAATGCAACATTTTGACCCTATCAAAAGGCCTTAGGTTTCAACACTAGTACATGAATGTGGCATATACTGAGACAAATAAAAAATGAATAAAAAAACATGTACAATATGAAAATATACCAAAAATATGAAATATATACGGTATGAGATAGTGAAACATCATAACAATATCAGCTATATGCATTATAAAACACATTAACAGAACATGAAAATATGAAGAAAAATAAATCTGTAAATTTATAGCACATGATTTGTAAAATGTGTGTCATATGACATTAGCAGATCTAGTCCAAGAATACTTGCACATGCATTTTTACACACACGCACGTATCCAAGCACGCACAAACACACAAACATACACACACACAAACCACTTATTCTGTCCGACAGATGCTTGTCCCTGATCAATACAAGACTTATTCACACAGTTCTCCGGTGCTTGGCCGAACAAAGGCTCCATTCTGATGGAAATCTAATGTAAACGTCCCCACAGGAGCCGCTAACCCTCCAGTTACACAACAATACCACGCTCAAAATCTTCCCCCTCTGTTTCTGCACTCATTCATATGCTAATCGAATATCCCGGCCATATCAAATCGCTGTCAGGAGAAATGCTGACATCAGCACTGAGTGGGTCCTGAAGCAGGGAGGCTGGGGCGGGGGAGCGGGGGGGCAGGTTCACTAGAAACTCATTGTCAGTGTCTGGTGAGTAAGCGTCTGCAGATAAATGAAATCGGACAGACAACTTTTAACGAGGCACAGACACAATGGCTGCAAGAAAATGTGCTGGGTGGGGGGTATGTTTGTGTCTGTGCATGCGTGTGTGTGTGTGTGTGTGTGTGTGTTTTGAGGTGTTGGGAGATGGCAAGGGTTAAAATGATGACAGGAAGGTCATGGTACACACGCAAAGGGCCTAAGTCCTACACTGGCTCTATTGCAGCTATAATATATACGAGGCATTTTATACTTTATATAGTTATATAGGTTTAGACTGATATATGGGAACGATATTGTCCTTTTATTAAAAACTGGACAACAGCCAGTTGGTATGTCCAACTTGATGGATATGATGCAGTTTGATTGATTACATATTTATTGTAGAATTGATCAATACTGCACTGGTTGTCTATGGGAAGACCATAACCTGAATTGATTCTAATCATTTTCATTGGTTTCTATATAAGTATGCATGAAGTGTCTCATGGTCTAAATGCTGATTCAGAGGCTTTTCCACCATGAAAATAATATGCGTATTTTTGGGGAATTTTTTGGCCAAATTAAAGATATTGAATACTGGCACAAAATATCCATTATTGGTAGCTTCAATTCAAAAATATTGGTATTGGTATTGGCCTTCAAAACCCACAGTTTAACAGTATGGAGAGATTCTACTGCTTCTCTTCACTACTCTGGATGTGAATGGCACATTGAACAGGAGGTTAAAGTGCAGACCTTCAGCTTCAGCTTGAGGGTGTTTTCATACCAGATAAAGAGCAATATAAAGTTAGAGGAATGGTTTGTACAATGTCCTCCAGGTTCATGGCGCTGAAGGTATGTGGATGGTATTTGTAAGATTATATTATATTAAATGAAGTAGTCGCTGGGGCCCCTAGGCTCTGGTATCTCAGTGTCCTTTAAAACAGGCATGCTTTTATTTGAACAATGGTTTGTATTTTGGTTTTTAATCTTTCATTCATTTTTCTTATCGCATACATTCTTAGTTATCCTGTAAAGCACTTGTGCTGGATAAATACAATATAATAATAATAATGATAATAATTCTTATTATTATAACAACAAGACATTTCTTTCTTTCTTTCTTTTTCTCCAAACATGTCTCCAATCTATAAACATCACCAGATTGTTGATATGAGGATTCAGCTGTGACTATTTTGATCCTAAATTACATTAATAATAATTACATTGTAAAGAATTATAAGTAAACCATGGTGTGTGTGTCTGTTCGTGAGTGTGTATGTGTGTGTGTGTGTGTGTCATACGCACTTATTAGTGAGCACCAGGGCTCTTGGCCATTCAGCCAATTAGATCAAGCAACCTGGACCAGGCACCACTTGATCTTTGGTAGTACGAACACACAGACAGATACTTGCATGCATGTAAACACACACACCCACACACACACGTAAATCTATTCTCAGAGTCTCCCAGCCAGACAGGAGGTAACTACGGGTCATCCTAAAAACTGATTAAGACGGGCCGACCTAATCGGGACACCCCTCTGAACACTGAATGAGGGAGTCTGTCAGCATATCCAGTCAGACCAAGCGCGAGGTAAGAGGGGTCAAGAGACGAGCAGGGAGAGGAGAAGAAGATAGCGAGGCTTTAAATATTCTGTGTCCTCAGTTGGAGGGTTCAAACAAGGTCTCTCTTTCTCGGAGATACAAAGGCTGCATTGAAAGGATTCCACAACTGCAGAGTGCTAAAGTGTCCTGTTGAAAGGAGAATACTGGTGTCTTTTGCAGCTATAGCACATTTCCTACTGTCTGCGTCGAGTTCACATTCCCCAATCATTTTGCAATGCATGGCGCATGTGAATAGCTTTTTTAATTAGCATTTTTTTGATGTTTTAAAAGCCTCTACATGTAGAACATCTACCTCAATATATCATTCTCAAATTAAGTTTGATAGCATAGTGCCATGGCTGTAGAAAAGTGAGACCACCACGGTGTAAATTGGTTAATTCTATGTGTTTATTCTATTTGTCCCCGGGTATGAGTTCCTGCAAAATGTGCAGGACTGACTTACGGCACAAAGATAGAGCCTCAACCAAAACAGAAAGAGGTCTCACTTTGAATTGTTCTGCTTGTTTGTATGGAAACAAACACACAGACAAGTGCAGATGCTGTCCAGTCCCACGCTGCCTTGCTAGCTGTGTAGCATCAACTGTTGCTGTAGTTATTACAGTCTTAGAATAATCAGGATAATCATTCATATTGTCCAGAAGAACAGATCCACTCTACTATACAGCTGCGCTCTGGAAGGTTAGCTGTCTTTCAGTATCATAGTAGCCTGTTAGCCAAAAAGTTTTGTTAGCATTGCCCAAACTTAATTTCCACATCTGTAAGGCAAAACTGCTATGTTAGCTCAATCTATTTCTAACTAAAATATTTGCCAGCAAATATACTGTAGCTTCACACATAGTTTAGCCACCGCAGTTCCAAAGCTATACCTAAAACTGGGCGAGCGAGCATTACTCAATACGAGGTGAGAGACGTCTGACTGACTGAGACTGTGGCTCTGATGAACACGTCTTGTGCCGTGGGGAAAATAACTCTCCACCTTACATAAGTTTATTCCAGTTCCATTATTCAGTTTGCATTATGACAATTTCAAGTCACTTCTTCTGTAAACATATTTGTCTTCACTCTGCAGTCTACAGGGGGGAAACTTTGACAAAACCAAATGAAGGCTTCTATTTACTGTGATGGATTATCTTGCTCTGTGGAAGTTGTTTTTCATACTGTACAAGAATAAATGGCTTCTTCTGAAGGGAGGAAAACGAGCGCTGATATCTTTAACTATGCTGACTGTGTGCAGACACCAGCAGGAAGAATGGAAAGGAGAGGGACAACCTAACCGATTGGCACAAACTTAAAACAAAAAAACACTGCTATCCTTCAAGGGTTCCTGATTAGACATGAAATGGCACACACACACACACACACACACACACACACACACACACAAGCTGTGTACATATTCAGTTGGCCAATTGCGTTTGCAAGTTTCTCAGTTCCTTGTCTGTGGATGGATTTTTCCCCCACTAATGCTGTTAAATGGTCTCAGAAAAACAAATCCAAGGCAGTCTTCTCTTACAAAATAGTTAAAAAGCCTTTATTTTCATGGCTAATGCATAGAATTACAGATTAAAAGTTGCACCAACGCCCTGCGGCACATGCTGGCCTTCCTCAGGGCACAAACTGTTAGCAGTAGCACAGGTGCTATTAATTGTAATTATGCATTAGCTACTAAAATAAAGGCTTTTAAATGTTTTCCTAGAGAGGAGTGCCTTGAATTTGTTTTTCTTCATTGCTCCTCAGGTTTGATCACCCCAACGTCCACTGAGCACCTCTGTACCACACATTGAAGCCAAGGCAGTGTTCCTTCAAAATTTGGAGATGTTTTTAATAAAGGAATTCACTTTATTCACAAAGCAGCCATTTGATTTGTATCATACTTGGGGTGGACAGCGAAGCAGGCAAACTTAACTGGTCTTTAGACAAGAAAATTAAAATATACACCAAAATTGCGTGAGATGAGCATAGCTGGAGAAGGTCCAAACCAAAGCAGCTGGATTAAAGGAACGTCCATGTTGATCCTTGGCATAAGCTAATATTAGCTGTCTTAGCTGGTTACTTAATGTGTTTAACTTATATTTAACTCCAAACCAACCTGTTCAATTTTTTATTGTCATCATTATCTTTAGTATTTAGTAATATACCAACATATCCTTATGCTTCATATCCTTAGTGGCACTTATTTGACAGTGAAATTGTTTATGATAAATGTATCTGCTAGCTAATGCTAGGTGACTTTAGCTTCTTAAAACTGTTGCGTTTAGAACTTGCTGTCAGCCACACACTAACATAATTTGACCTAGTTGGTTTGGAGAAAAATATAACAATAACTACATGAAGTAGCTGCCTGCTACCATTAGCTTAAGTTATTAGATCAATGTCACAGATGTTTACTGTTCATCTCTCGACAATATCAACAATACATTTTTATGCATATTTTCCCTGTCTTTTGGGTAGGGTTTCCCACCCCGAGTATGATATACGATACTCGGGGTGACAAATAAAAAATGGCTGCAGTGCTGTATAAATGAAGCAAATGGCAGTCAGTGACAGTATTGTAGATGCTAATGTTCTCTCACCCCAGCATCATCTCAATAAATGTAAACTTTCAAAATTCAACCAGCGACAGTTCATATATCCAAACGATAACGAGATGATAAATGATCTGCTTTGAAAACGTACTATACAACAGCACAGAATCGTCTCTTACAGACAGCTTGACCCGTTACCCCAGCTGACACTGTCCATATGGCACAGGAGACGTTGAGGCGTGTGTGTGTATGTTGGGGCTGGAGCCAGCCAAGCGGCAGGTATAACGCTCTGAAGCACATGTGGCGTCTATCTCAGCTTTGATCCCAACTCCCCTGAGGAAAGCATCTCATTAACCAGGCGGCCTCATTGACCCACAGCCGCACGTAACAAGCACAGCCGACGCTCTGGCTCTAGAGATGCGTGTGTGTCTGTGTGTATACATATGCGTGTGATGTCTACACAGGTGTTAAAAAGGCAGCAATAGAGTGCAGGCTAGTAAGGTCACGAATTGGGAATGCAGGCGTAACTTGTGTGCGCGTGTATCTGTGTGTGTGTGTGTGTGTGTGTGTGTGTGTGTGTTTTAACAAGGTCTGGGGGAAGGGTTAGGAGGTGAAAGCTAGTTCAACTACAGTCAATAAGAGCAGCGAAGTGAATCCCACCACCCACCTCCTCTTTATATGTGAGCTTGAATCTTGCTTTGTGGGAGTAAACGACTTAAGGGCTGACCTGAGACCAGTGTTCTGCAGGACCAGTATGCCAGTTGGGTTTCCAAAACCTATTCTGGGCCCAGTACAGATCACCAAACTTTTGCATTGCTATCAAGAAGACATGATCGTTGTCTAGGGCTGAAAAAATCTATGGGCCTTCCTCGCTTTCATTCCCTCTGGGCTTCTTTCCCTTCCTTTTTACATTTCTAGGATTTTAGATGAAACTTTAATCATCCCCGTGGGGGAATTGGGCATTTATTATTATTAAGTTTCAGGCATTTAGCATACATTCGTATTTAGAGCGACTTTGAATATGTACAGCAGCAGAATAAGTTAAAACTCATGTACAGCCAACAATTTACACTTTGTGTTTGTTGTTTTAATTTATTGGGTGAGTAGGATGTTTGGTTTATTATTATTGTTAATAACATTTCAACATGCTAAAGTACAAGGAGCATAAGAAGTTAAGAAAAGTCCTGCTTCACCAGGAATGTTCATGTATTACCAACAAAACAAGTGGCAGAATAATAATAAGTGCAAGGAATAAAAAGTTTTGTCTTTTTAAAATAAGGGTTTGGAGGCAAGACAAGAGCAAGACTATTGAACATGTACATGGATTTGCACTTTTACTTATATGATTTCTGTATGCGCATTGTGAATACATACTGATGCAGAACCCACTTGACATGAATATGATTGGATTGAACTAATTGGATTTAAATGGTGACTTTTTAAGACCTCCAGTTATTGCTACTTGGAGTTGAACTTAAGACCAAATTAAAAATCAAAATGAAGAAACAAAGCTGTCAAAACTAGATTATTTCCAACTGAACATAGCTTATGTAAGTTGTGAAGCTGTAAATGAACGGTGTAAGAAAAAGGAAAGCAGGGAATGTGAAGGGACATGAAATCCAACTGTGTTTAGTAAAACAGACAGGATAGTGGGGGTAAAATAATAATAATAATAATGCAAAATCCTCACCTCCCAGTGGCTGAAGACCAGCTGCGGACTGGCCAATCCGCTGGTCCTCTTGCGGATCTCGTCGGCGAATCCGAAGCTCTCGGCCACGGGGAGAACGGCCTTGATGATGAACATGTCCGTCCCTTCCTTCATCTCTTCGTGGAGGACGCGCCCCTCTCGCTTCCCCAGCACACCGTACACTCGGCCTGGTAAAGAGAGAGACGGGTTTAACACACACACACACACACACACACACACACATACATAATACACATACCGTACACACAGCCTACAAAAGGAGAGAGACTGGGATTGATAGCCACAAAATTTGTACTCTGTAATGGATGTGATTTAATATGTAGTACAAAACATCAGAAAAACCATACTTAAATAAAAGTAAAATTGCGGACTTGAAAGCACTCAAAAAAGTACAAGTACACAAAAAAGCTACTCAATTACAGTAACGTGAGTAAATGTAATTAGTTACCTCCACCCTTGGTTAACACAAATATTTATATACACACATGGCCTGAAAGTGGAGAGATACACACACACACACACACACACACACACACACACACACACACACACACTTCAACCAAACTTGGCCACATACAAAGATCATGGTGTGGACAATTATCCAGGGTATAATTGTGTAAAGCAACAGCACTCTGTTAACAGTCTATATGTGGCCAGCTATTACCACACAATCTAATGATGCAGCTATTGATTATATTTACTTACACACACACACACACACACACACATGTGATCTAATATACATATTGATCAGCTTAATCAATAGGTCTGTATGCCAACAGTGTTAGCCCCTAAGTGGAGAAACATCTACTCGCACATATGCAATCACAACACCAGGCATAATCAATGTGAACCATGCTCTGGGTAGAGACTTTGGTTTATGTAATACATGGAAGAGCAACAAACTGAAACGCAATACCTAATTAGAGATTTACTGATGCTGATAACAGGCTAACACAGGTAGCAGCATCTGAGGATTTTCCCTGAAACTAAAACTTGAACCCAAGAGCCATGTGTAACATGTCAGAAAGACAAGAAAAATGACTTGCTTTCCCGTTGTCTTCACACATAAAAGGATGTTAAATCCTAAAATGGATTATGGGAAAATTGGACTATATCTCAGTTATGTTTTTCCAAAGAGCCCCAAACAATGGCATAAATCTATACTGTTAAGTAAAACGAATGGATCCCATTAGATGGTAATTAAAATTTAGACTCAGCATCAGCGGTGACGGAGTGGTATCGGTGCATCTCAAATTACACCAGCAGCACAAAAGAGCAAAAAAGTCATATGATTTTTGGATATTTGTCAGATAACAGCTCACTTAATAGGCCTGTTTTGATTCGGCTGACAAAGCACTTCTTTGTCTAACGAGCTGCTGCGGCTGCTAACAAGCCTGGAGATATTGTTTACCAACACACTAAACGGCATTTCAAGCCTCATTTTCATCTTAATGACTTTCAGAGGACAACAATTTAGGGGGTGTTTTGGAGCATTAGTCAAGGCTGAGCGCTGGAAGGTGTTGCTTTGCGGGGCCGGTCACTCGCTCTGTTGCTGAAATTACCCAACTTGACATTTTCGAGGGGCCTTGCCCTCTCTGAATTGCGTAACTCCTGATGTGTCCAGATTTTGTTTGCGAGTAACGACAGCAAGCGAGTGGGAGTTTCGCACAAGTGAGGCTCACCATTTTAGCGCTCTCATCGGCTTAATTAGCTACGAGGTCGACCTCGGAGGGAGACCGCCCGCTTTTCCTCGACGGCGGCAGCTGTTGGACATTTCCATTCCCGTGGATTGCAACTTGAGAAACTAATTAAATTGTAGAGAAACTAAAGGGGCAGCAGGGCGGCCTAGTGGTTAGGAGACCATATTGTGGCTAGAGGATTACGGATTCAGTCGCCCATTAAAAAGCCAGTATGTGTGCATGAACAGTAGAAGTGAGTCCTTGAGTGAGAAACTGAACCCCTGTAATCTGTGTATGTTGTGTAATACAGAGAAGCTAAGTAACCATATTGCAAGTCTCCAAGGCCAGAGGTTTGCTTTTCACTGTGGGCCCTCATTTAAACATCTAGTGTGTGACAGTCTCTTACCCAGCACCTCAGCGGTGGCCATGATCTCACAGGTGTACATGGCAGCCATGAGCCTCTGGGGCTGGGCCTGGAAGGCATGGCGGCACGCCTCCTTCATAGCGGCGATCAGCTGGCCGGAGACCGGCCCGTAGCAGTCCACGGAGCCGGCCTCCGCCCTGCGTCTGGCCTGGCTCGGCCCCGCCGTCACGCCTTCTGGCCGGGCGGGTATCTCGCTCGTTCCCTCCGCTGTGGCTTTGCCGTCCACCGAGGCCTCGCGGGAGGCGGGGTCCCCCTCCGGGGAGTCCTGGTGCTGTGGCTGAGAGGAGGACTGGATGTCCCATCGCTCCACAGAGAAGCACACTCCCATCAGCGGCTCTTCACACATCGGCCCCGACAGTGCGGCCAGCTGGAAGCCGCTGACGATGCTGTTGTCAAAGTCTCTGAGAGCAGCAGCCTGGCCTCCAGCCTCGCCTGCTTTCTCTCCCCTGACCAGACACTGCCACACCGACGGCCGCTGGTAGCCCTCCACACTGTTCAGCAGGATGTTGGGCCCATACCTGAACACAATACAGTAATGACATTGTTTTATCACTGGCAGAGTGATAATCCTGAGTTCATTTTTTCAGCCACTTGTTGAACTTGAAAATTATTTTGAGCATTTAGACCACTGATGTGTTTCTTAAATCTTTCAGTTTTCAAGAAGAAAGATGTATTCTGGTTTGCATCCGGCATGTTTTAGACACTGCCAAAAACTTGTCGACATCCCTATATATTATATATTATATTTTGTATTCAATCAAAGAAATAAGTTGGTTTAAGCATTTACATGGCTACCAGCAAGAGGGCTCTTTAGGCATTTGGCTTTTATTCTAGTTAATTAATGGAATATTAGACTCCATGTGAACCAGCTCATATTATCATGATCAGTGTCAGACCTGCGCGGTCCGAAGGCCCAGATGCTCTCCACAGCGTTCCTCCACTTCCTCCCCTGCAGCAGGCTCTCCAGCTGGGCCTTGAGCCCGGCGATGGCCTCCAAGGTCCTGGGGCTCACCTCCAGTCTCCTCCCCTCCCTCAGGGACATATTCACCTGCTCCAGGGTCCGGACCAGCTCCGAACTGCCCTCCAACAGACGGGTCACCTCTGACAGGAAATACAGAAATTAAGTATAATAAAGTATCTACAGAGGTCTACGGGTCTACGGAGGATTCCCCGTTGCGTCATAGCGAGTTCTCGCTCGCTTGACACAAAACAGCTGCTACTCCCAGTCGCTAACTAGGCTGTATGTCATCGGAGTAGAGCTGCAACCCAGAAGCAAGGGGAAGAGAAAGAGCATTTTAATAGCTTAAGACAGGGATGGGCAATCATGTTCCATGGAGTGCCAAGAGTCTGCTGGTTTTCATTCCAACCAAACACTTCACCGGGTGATTTCACTGATTAGTTCCTCCTCACTGGTTGAAGGTGTGCTAATTAGTGAAACCACCTGCTGTAGTCTTTGGTTAGAATGAAAACCTGCAGACTCTCGGCGCTCCATGGCACATGATAGCCCATCCCTGGTTTAAGACAAGTGAATTTCAGTGGTCATGGAATTTATTGTCGGAATGCAGGAAAAGTTAGGACTGTTTCAAAAGAGATGAATCACGTCCTTCCCCTCTGTTTCTGTGTAAGTGCCATGGGACTGGACACAATCTGTCCTTGTTTGACACAACACAGTAAAGATGTTTCACAAAAATCAGGTTTGCCACATTAAATTTAGACGGGAGTTCAGCTTACTCTGAACCCTTAGCTTGCCTGGTGTGTGTATGTGTATGTGTGTGTGTCCCAGTCTTACCCTGGGGCAGGGCGATGGCCCGCACGCCCACAGTGGCCAGTCTGTTGGGAGTGGTGAGGGTGACCAGACCACTGGGGTCCAGATGGAGGGTGTCGGACAAACGGCCCTGAGACGCCTCTTCTTTCACCTAGCAACAAACACACACGCACGCATACATGCACACACACACATTTTAGAGGTTATTTTGACATTTTGACTTTCTTATTTGCCACCTGGGACTTGTCACATGATAGAGAGAAAGTTTTTTCATTGTCAAAAACAGCTTTTTGTTATCGTTCCTCATTCAAACCAACCAAACCAACACATGCGAACCTGCAACCACAGTGCTGCAGTGCTTATTAGACAGACTAACAGACTAAAATTTAAAATATATAAAAATAATATAAATATGTATTCCTGATTCAGCTTGTTTGAGTTAGCTTCGGCCCCTGAATGACAGTGTTTCTAGTGCTGACCCATAAACTGGTAATCTGAGAGTTCCTCATAAAAAAAAATAAAAATAAAAAAAATTGTCTTCATCTTTGTCACTAAGCACTCATTGCTGTGGTGTTTCTGCACCTGTCAATCAAACACTGTGTCCAGTACGTCTTTTTCCTTGGATTTTCTGTTGATGCAGTTTGAGTTTCTGTAGGTGGCGCTCTTTTCTCTGTCTGTTCAGCCATGGCCACTCACCTGGTGAATGATGGCCACTTTCTGCTGCTTGCCCAAATCCTCGTTGACCATGTCCACCTTCGGAGGACGCACCACCGTCTCTCTGAATGGAATGATGGGCTTCGACGCGCTGATCTCAATGTTAGCAAACCTTCACAAAGACAAATGAAAATCCTGTTGATAATGATGACAGGTACCCATGTGGTCAGGTTAGATGAGACATCAATGGGTCTCAATCGTCTGTATTATAATATAATATTAATATAAAATAATAATAGTGTGCTAGATCCACTGTTATGGCCACCCAGCAGGCTGTTTACAGTTGTAATTGCTCTAGACACAACTAATCTCTAGCTCTATTAGATTTAGACCTGCATGCTCTGTATCCTCTACCTAAAGCAACAAAAGCAAGCAAGCAAACCAGCAAACAAGAGAGCAAGAAATCAAGAGAACAAGAATGAATGAAAGAAAGTTGATGCAACAACAGTGAGAAAATGTTCCCATTCCCTTTTAAGTAATTGTTTATTGACTGCAGTCTTTAGATTGAAATGGAAACTACAGTAGTTTTTGGCAGCATAAAGTCTAGGCCAGAGATAAACTAGAAGGCACAAAGGAAGGTGCAAACCTTAACCAACACTGAACAATTCTGAAGAATTGCTGTTACACCCAAAGTCATCAGTCCCATCACTTAAATGTTCAGTTAAATTGATTCTTGACCCTGCAAACATACCCCTAGGATTTAGAATCAAGTTTCTATCTCTGTTAGTATCATAGTTCTGACTACAAAAAGATAATAACCTAATGATGGAAATCCCAGATCCGGATCACCACCGAAACCAAATCAATTGTTCCTTGGCCCAAGGCTTATCTGTCCACCAAATTTAATGGAAATCTATTCCGACGTTTTTGAGATATCCTGCTGACAGACGGACAGACAGAAAAACAAACAGGGGCGAAAACAAACCTCCTCGGCAGAGGTAACAAGACACCATTGCAGATATATGAGTGAACCACTTTCCTGCCTATTTTATATTCCAAATAAAAAAGACATTAGAAGTGCTGCAGGCCATACAGAGCCAAGCTCAATATATTCTGCCTCTCCTAACTCCTGTCCTTGCTCTGTCTCTGCTTTAAATCTGTCCTGGAGGAGTCATGGCTTTATAAACAACACAGGGAAGGCTGGACAAAATCCATGTGGGATGCAGTAAATATTAATATGACCAATAATACATTTTGGAGGACGGCTTCAAGCCGCTGCCACTGCAACTCTGTGGCTTTGTGGGCTGCTCAACCCATTGACAAACACAGTTTACACAGGTTTAAGGCTTGCCTCTTACATCAGCTGTTGAGTAACTACTTTTTAAAACATGGCCTAATGTAATGGGATATGTTTCATTAAGAGGCAAATTCAGGTCAGTCGGTTAAGGAGAGACACTTCTATACCTGGACGCTGTCAAACTTCATCACAGTTTTTTTAATGTGCAGTATCAAACTAATAAAAGTGAAGAAAGTAAAGGCTGTATTATTGTGAACATTTAAAAGGAAAAATCTACCGTTGGACACACTTAGACTGTTAGATATCAATTTGTGATATTCAGTACATTCTAGGCATTATTTTGCGATGAAGTGATGTCATTTACTTTTTTTTTTACCCACCAGTGAGAGGCAAGTCCGTTTTCTGCCTCTTCTACAATGGATTTCTAACTGTATGATTGTTGAATGTCGCTGAAAAATATTCCGCTTTCAAACTCCATTGTAGCTGTGCTGTAAATATCTTGCTGTGCCGTGCCATCATCTATATTTGGCTAGTTATCCACAGGAATAAGCACATCAATACATCACCAAGCAACATGGACCCAGAAGGTAAGGTACATCGCCAATTGCTGTTTTTTAACCTACGACCTATTAAGCTGTGTTTTGCCTAGGAATCTTCACACCTTAGTTGCGATGTTTCACACGACTGAATCTGTACTTGTTGACATTTGCTTCAAAAAGTTCAGGCTGATAAAAGATTTTCCCCGTGCACAGAGACAGAGTTTGTTTGTGTGAAAAGCTAGGGTGAATAGGGCTTATCTGCACGGTAGATGGTGTCAGCTCAATATCGCCGCACTTGTTTACACACAACCTGCTCAGCGCTGCATCGAAGATGTCGCCGTTGTCATGTGAAAACCTCTTAATTAACTCCAATTTAGGTGATTTTCATGTTAACATAAACTGAATGATTACATGGTCTTCTATGGGTTGAGAAAATTCCACAACCCCTTGGGGTTTATGAAAGCCTTTTAAAACCCCATTGGAAAAAAAAAAAAATGGTCGTCAGTCTAAAAACGAGGCTGGCTTTCAAAGTTCCTAAAACGCTGACAGTTTGGAGATGCAAGGTTTTCACCCGACAGAGATGATATGTTGCTTTAATGTCTGTAAATTTGGGCTTGATAGTTGGCATTTCACCATGATGATAGTGATAATGATGTTGCCATAACAATAATGATGATGCCAGACGTAGACCTACTGTAGCTTAAACTAGGATTCAACTGATTTCTGAAGGCTGATATTTTTGGATTTAAACTGCTGATAGATGAAATTTTGTGCTGATATTCAATCTTTGAATTTGACCACTTTCATGCCAAAAAAATTACAGCATTCAGTGTTTCCCTGAGACTTTTATTCTTGAAAATAAACTTCTGAAACAGCATTTAGACCATGGAACACAAACTCTCTGGATATTATTAGTAGAAACATATTGATCCATACTTGTGTGGAATCTGATCAAAATGCCCCATGAGAATCAATTCAGGTTAAGGTCTTCCCATAGACAGCCAGTGTAGTATTGATCAATTCTACAATAAATATGTAATCAAACAATCTGCATCATATCCATCATATCAGAGGTGGACGACACTGACTGG
Source organism: Centroberyx gerrardi (assembly GCF_048128805.1). NCBI lineage: Eukaryota > Metazoa > Chordata > Actinopteri > Beryciformes > Berycidae > Centroberyx > Centroberyx gerrardi. The sequence goes on from NC_135997.1 coordinate 31,460,346, forward strand.
CTGATATGTGATTTTTAAAAAAAAAGCCCTAAATCGGTTGAATATATTAGCAAACCGATACATCAATCTAACAGTAGTCTACACCTCCATAAAATGTACTTCCAAATGTCCAAACTGTTTGCCGGTAGTGTGTCTTCTGCAGTCTGGCTTTCTAGGATTACAGCAGCAGTACAGACACAACATGTTGGCCTTCCACTTGGGAGGGGAGACAGACCAGCCCCTCACAACGATTAGCAACGCTCAAAACAGCAGGCGGCTTTCAGTCTAACTGCCTGCCTGTCTGTATTAGGGGTTTATTGACCAACACAGACGCTCCTTGGCTGACCCGGGGGTCACTAGGTCATTCCTAAAAAGACCACTGTGTGTGTGTGTGTGTGTTTAGGTGGAGCAGACGGAGGGCTGAGACAGCATTACTTTCAAACACAGACACAAATAGGAACACTGACACACTGACACACACACACGCGCGCTCGGATACATGCTTGTCTAATCCAGTTAGAGACATAACATCAGAAAACAGGATGGAAAGCAGTTAATCCCCAGTCAGTCACTGTCCCTGCCTCGCCTTGCTCCCTCCCTCTCCTTCACTTCATGTTGACAAGAAATGGGTCAGAAACACTGACAGTGTCTGTGTTGATGTGCACCGTAAAGAAAAGTCTAGTCAAGATGTACACTTCCTTGTATTCAAACGCACCCAGGAGGACAGGTCTAGACTTATAAGCTTAATCCAGATCCAAATACTCTGTCCAAGAATACATTTACAATCTACCACTCTGAGACTAGTTTCACAGCTCTCTCTCTCTCTCTCTCTCTCTCTCTCTCGCTCTTAAGGTTTGTTGATTTTTCCAAGGCTCTCGCACGTTGTGAAAACATGACTGTGCATACAGGAAATGGATGTTTTTTGCTGCAACATTAAAATAGGGGCAATTTGGAGGTTTCCGGCTGCAAACAGACTCGAAGCTGAAGTGAACTCTGTCCCCTTCTCTGGATCTCGAAACAGCAGCTAAATCATCAGCTAATCACATTACACAGCGCTGTTTAACATGCCGGCGTCAGATGACTTGGCAGTTGATCCAGTTCTGAGGACAAAGCGAGAGAGAGAGAGAGAGAGAGAGAGAGAGAGAATCCCCAAGTGTCCGTGTTGTGACGTCAAAGTCTTGTGTCGCGTGAGTGGCCGAGCAGCGCTGACCTCATTCTGAGCACGCCGTGTGATTGGCTGCAGGCCAGTAATGTCACAAAGGGGTCAGACAGGTATCAGTGCAGTCAGAGCTTCAGCCCTTTCCTCCAGCCAATCAGCCAATCAGCCAACCTGCCACCTCGCCAGCCAATGATCCAGCTAGTCTGCCTGCTAATTACCAGCCAATCAGCCGGCAAGTCAACTAGCTAGCCAGCCACAAAGCCGACCAGCTAGTCCGTCAGCCAGCCAGACAGCCCCTGCCCTCTCTTCCTGTCTCTGTCCCGAGCCGTCTGGCCCGGCTCTAAACATAGCAGCAGCATTAGATATGGCCTCCTTTTTTCACACGGACCGCCACAGATACGGTGCAGCAGGCGAGAGAGAGAGTGGAATCCTAATACATTTCACTAACACCGACATGACAAATAGCAGCTTATTCCCAAATGATGCGGGACACGGCAAAAATAGCAACTCGTAAAAAAGTTGGGTATCAAATTATTTTCTTTTGAATGTGTCTCCTATTTTTATCTCCTTATATATTCTACTGTGCTTGTTTTTAGGCCTTCCTGTGAAGCACTTTGTTAACTCTATTGTTAGATAAGGGCTATATGAACAAATAGTGCTTTCCAGGTGCTCAGGTTTAGCTTGTTGTTTGTTGGACTTCTTCATTGTAAGTGGGCTTAATCCTTTTTTTACATACTACGTGTATGTTAGCTTTAGTTATTAAGTTGTAGTGGACTATTACTGGTGATTTGTATTGCATTATTTACCAAGACACCTACAACTGGCAATCATATAAATAGCAGCAAGTTAGTTTTAAATTGTTATTAAAGATTTTTTTTTATTGTAGATAGGACAGCACAGTCCGAGTCTCAGAGTTGCTTGTGTGTGTGTGTGTGTGCGTGTGTGTGTGCGCCCAAACACCAGCCATATGCAGAAAGTTGTCTTTGACCTCGTTCTGCCCACGCCTGCCTGCTAGAGGTCCTCCGTCTCATTCCTCCGTTTTTCTCCTCTTTTCTCTGCACTCCTCTCCTCTCCTCTACCCTTTAGATTTGAATGCGCGTGCTTCTTTGAGCTTGACATTTCCTCTCTGAAACGTGTTTGATTTGAACTCGATGAAATTGGTTCTTGTGTCTCCTTTTCATGTTTGATGCCAAACACTGCTCACAGATACAAGGCTTCGGTAATTACTAGATGTAAAAGGAACAGCAGCGAACTGCGGAAGAGTGCCGAGTCAGTGTTCTTGAGTTATGTGTGTATGTATGTGTGTGTGTGTGTGTGTGTGTTGAGAGAGAATGAGAGTGTGAGGGAGCGAGATATGCTGGGGATTGTTATGTGTGTTTGGAAAAGGCCAGACCAAGCGCTCAGTTTGTGCCACACAGTATATGAGGTGGGTCTTCTTCAGTAAAAGCTTCTGTCTAACTGCAGTTGGTCATATTTGCCTTTGGTATAAGTTTGATGCTAGTATTTGCCTCATCAATTTGATTTATAATTTTATATAACTATATAAAATAATCTTCCCTCATTTACTTTTTTTTCTTGTGTTTTCCTTTCGTGTGTTACACAATTAGTTCATTTATTTGGAGATTTTTTGGACTAACATCTATGCAAAGTCCCCTTTTCTACTAAAGTGGAGTGGAAATTCAAGAAATTTATGTGAAAGTATAAAATTCCAATAACAGAAAATTTAGGTTTCCAAAAGTGTTCACCCCCTTTACTCACTTGGGCTATATTATGGAAATTATGGCTCATTCCCAAAAACATTTCATAACATACATTATTCGCACTTCATCTTTTAAAAACACACTTTCTTTTCAAACTTGCTCCAGTTTTATCTTCCTTGGCAGAAAGTTATTATCCCAGGTCAGAAAAATTCCAAATAAATATATTCTGAATGAATTCTGTAGCACAAGAAAATGTGCAAAAAGAAACTCTGTGTCCTCTGTGTCATTTTTTTTTGAGTTGCAAGTCAGAGATTTCAAGAAATAATTGCCTGTTTTCAATTACTGATAAAGAGACTTGGAAAAAAGCCATAATGCTGGCGATGAATATATTCTTCGGGCATCTAATGTCAAAGGGGTTAGAGTCCACAAAAATCATACCCAGAAAGTATTTCAAAAGATGAAAAGGTGGCAAAGTTTGAATATGAATTCAAGCAGTGAGTCTGGAATCAAAGAAAGTCTTCATGAAAGCATTTCTGCCAATCGCAGCATAGAGGAGGAGGAACGTGAGTAGATCTTACATTTACACCTGAGATTAAAATGCCTCTCCACTATACATATTGGGACTGGATTTCCCAATCCAATTTCCCACACCAAAACACTAATTTCCACACATACCACTTCCTCTTGTAACATTTGCATCCTTTCAAACTGACAGTAAACACCTCGTCTCGCTCGTTCCCCATCCACCAGCATCCTGACAATCCGTTTTTGGCAAGTATGTTACTATCTGAGCTGCCTGCCATCTGTTGATTTGTCTGCGCTACCTTGTTGGATTAGTGAGCTAAAGTTTATTTCCATTTCTGGAGTTGCTATATGTGGAACGGAGACGCACCGCATTTACATTTTGTTGTTAATGTGGCCAAATGTGTCTCTGGCCAACTCCAGAGCTTGTTTGGGTGATTGGATTTTCAATGTGTGTTGGTTGCATTTACACCTGGATTTGATGTTTTTGGTCTGTCTGATTACAGTCCAATTAATGGCAGGTGGAAAGAGGGACTAAGAAGCATGGGTACATAACACTGAAACCAAACATGGTACTGGATGCCAGGCTTTTGGAGGATTTTTGTATTATTTGTACCAATAAGGTGCAATGTCAGAAATCAGCATTTTGATTTTTGTCTTTTTCACACATAGACGGATGTCAGATCTCTGATGGAGAAAAACACATTAAATCAATAATTTTCATCTAAATGACCCCCACTAATGACCTATGTCTATATTATTTACAAAAAGGGATGAATCAGATCGGCACTAGATATTGGCCAGTACTTCAAGTTTATACTCAGCATTGGCTTTAGCAGGAAGAAGTGGTGCTGGTGCGACTTTACAGCAGTAACAGGAGAAAGCAGATGAGATGTAACTTTATCTAATCTGGTGAAGAAAAACAAACCCTCCCCTGACAACGGCTCCTTCAAACTTCACTTGCTCAACAGAAGAAATACACTGACACAATGCTTCCTTATTGGAGAAGAAGAGTGCACACACACGTAGAACAGAATTCTACTCACACACATTTGAATTATTTTACTCACATCCACCTTTGTATGAAAAGAGCGCATAAGGACTGAGTGTAGGAAATATTAGGACTGACCTTATATTAAGTTCCACCCCCTTTTTGCACAAGCCATGTCTCCATTCTCACCAGGCTTAAAAAAAAATCCTTCCTAAGCTGTCTCCTTCCCCTTCATCTCCACCCCCCTTTATGACTGAAGTGGATTTGATAGGTGAAACCAATAAGGGATCAGGGCTTTCACTTGGCTTCACCTGCTCGGTCTATTTCGTGTAATATATCGTACGCCCGGCGCAAGTGACTCAGGACGGGAGCACGCGCACGCAAATACAAACACACACGAACAAACACCGCGCCGATCTAATATAATGTGTTATTATCATTTCGGCAGCAGAGCCGGCGGAGGCACCGCTCTGACATTCATGAGGATTGATTGATTTCTCGGCGCCCGCTGCGACGGCAACAGCTGAGATGAATGAACGCCGAGATGCGGCTTTTCCAAAGCAACTGTCTTCATGAATAAATAGATGCTATCAATAAACTGATGAATTTTACACGCTCTTCACAATGCTGAACATAACACGCTGTCTAACGCTGAATGGGACATGCAAAAGACGATTTGACAATGCACAGGCGATCTGCGGGATAGTCAAAAACTGTGGGAGAGTTTGCCTTAAAGCACTTTTGCATTCTTGCTCCCTAGCTGTCTAACTGGATACCATTCACAAAATATAGAAACCTCAAACTTTTATAAAACACCAATCAGTCAGGTTGGTTACATAAAAGCGGGGCGATGGTAGTTTGATGGATTAGATAAATGACAGATGCATTCTCCTTTAATCAATACACCGGATTTACAATGCTAACGTATGCAGATGAGGTGTGGAACAAGGTTAGGCTGAAGGGCAGGGGAGGCCGTCGATTTCTAAGGGGAATTAACCCCATCTATCTCCACCCACCAGCCTTTCACAATGTAGCGGAGCTGTCGAAGAAGTGTTAATCATCTGCCAAGTGACCCTCCCACATGTTTGGCTTGAAACCTATGCATTATATATGGGACCTGTATCCATATGGGCGTGGTTATGAAGGCTGTATCAATGGTGTGTGGTGTGTGTATGTGTGTGCGTGAGTGGCTAGAGGAGTAGGAAGGTAAAAGGGGAAAATCAGGGTGCGCTATTGCCATTCCTCTCCATGCCTCTGTCTGGCTGCCTGTCTATTGGCGTTACTGTCCGCCTGCCTTCCAGCCTGTCTACCCGTAGGGATGGGTACAATAAATAAATAAATTAAAAAAAAACCTCCAGGCCTGGTGTGGAGACGTACCGAGAAACCTCCCTCTCAACGAGCTCTTGGTCCGGTTGCCGTGTTCTCATCTGACCAAACGAATCCAACAACTAGGTGTGAAAACTTCCTTATTATTATCCGTCTGTCTGCCTGCTCTATCCGCCTGTCTGTGAGCCAGTGTGTCTCTTCTGAGGGGAGGCAGCGGCATGCGGACAGACGGAGGCAGCAGTCAATATGTAATCATAGCCAGATAATGATGCTGCTGAAATTGGAAACGGTTCAACTTCTCTCTGATTACCGCAGACATTAGCTATCGTTTGCTACCGACGACGCTCAATCTCTCAGTAACCGCAACGCGCACACAGGCTTGTCTGAGTTACATAATAAATGAGCACATACTGTATATTCAAATCACGTTGAATAATCAAAAACACACGCACAAGGTCATATTGTGTCCAGTCCTATGGTGTATAGACAGAAATGGAGGAGAAGGATGTGACTGGAAAGAAAGGGAAGGCAGACTCCATATAAGGAGATCCCCCCCCCCCCATTCATTTCAATGTTAAAGCTGCACTAGGTACATTAGCGGCACTAAAATGTTTATGTAAAAATAATCCCGTGCTATTTGCCCTATTTGCCCAAATGAAATTCTAGTGTTGGTATGGTCTGTTTGTATGTGGTGATGGTGTATAGTTCTTTCTGAATACGAAAAGAGGACTGTGGGAGGTCAAACAAAATCGCAGCAAATCGTAACGTATAATTCATAGTTACCGTTAAATTTTCACAATTGGTAGCCTCTATCACAATTAAGACCACATTTGTGTGTGGTCTTAACGTATCTTAATGTATCACTTAGTGTATCACCCTCACTGACTGACATGAATTTGCCTTTTGATGACCATGATGCTGTGGTAAAAACATACAGGCAGAGCCACAGACACAGAGACATATATACTGTATATAGAGACACAGACAGAAAGACACACACACACACACACACACACACACAGAGAGAGACTGACCGGTCGCGGAGGTCGTCCAGGCAGCGCTGTAGGTGAACCTCGCCAGCAGTGACCAAGACGTGTTCTCCAGTCTCCTGGATCAGAACCTCGGCACAGGGATCAGCCTGGTTCAGCAGACGCATCCCACGCACCAGCTTTGGCATCTCACCTGACACACACACACACACACACACACGCACACACACACACACACACACACACACACACACACACACAATAGGGTTAGACTGATGTACCAGTTTGCAGGTATTGGTCTTTTATTAAAAATTGTCTAGAGAGTGTGATCCACTGCTGATATGATGGACATTGTTTGATTACATATTTATTGTAGAATTGATCAATACTACACTGGTTGTCAACGGGAAGACTTTAACCTGAACTGATTGTAATGATTAAAGTATGCATGTATATACTTTATCATTATTATTATCATTATTATCCTGGGTTTCAATGGAGAGTTTTAGTATCCCATGGTCTAAATGCTGTTTCAGAGGCTTTTCCAAACCATGGCCTCTAATCACTCATCATCAGATCATCATCATCATCATCGGGTCCAACCGATCTCCACACTCACTGAGCCGCTGTCTGCAGACTAAGGACTCTGAGGCGGACTAACCTCTTCCATATGGAGGCCTGAGTGCTGCTCTCAGCTTCCCAACTGATACCGCATTGAGCAGTGGGAATGTGGGAGTCACGGCTAGTCTGGGTGAGCACAGCTAGATACCTGAACACACAGCTTCAGAGTACACATTATCGTTTTGTTGCAGAATACAGTATTCATATTTTATTGAATCCCTAGTGTGTGTATGTGTGTGTGTGTGTGCTTCTGGACACTTACTTGGGTGTTTGGGCTCGATGGCCACCCGCACGATGGGCGTGGCCTCAAAGTTGAGTGGGGTGAAGGGGGGGCAGGCGGGGGAGGTGGAGATTGTGGCCGACTTCAACACACACTCCTCCAGACCTCCGATACCTGGAAGAGGAGGGGAGAAGAGTGGAGGAATCGTTATGTAAGATGATTTTGGATTTAAAAAAATATTCTTTCAATGAAAAAGCATGACGTATGTACGCATGTGTGTGTGTATGTGTGTGTGTGCGTGTGTAATAACTTAACACAGAGAGAATAGAGAGAAGAAGATCAATTTATTGGCCCCGTTTGCACAAGGAAATTGGAATCTATCTTGACGCAATTCCCTCCAAGATAAACACACACAGCCGCCTACAGCCGATATATTGGGCCAATATTGACCTTTTATTAAAAATCAGATCTGGTCCAGTCAGTGTCGTCCACCTCTGATATGATGGATATGACGCAGTTTGATTGATTACCTATTTACTGTAGAATTGATCTATTCACTGGTTGTCTATGGGAAGACCTTAACCTGAATTGATGCGTGACGTTTACTGTTGTTATTGTTATTATCATTATCCTGGGATTTAATGGAGAGTTTTAGTGTCACATAGTCTAATTGCTGTTTCAGAGGATTTTCCACCCTGACAAGAATAAAATCCTTTGGGAACGCTTAATACTTGGGAGTTTTATGAACGTTTCTGCTATGAAAATGCTCATTTTTAAAGATATTGAGTGTTGGCACAAATTAGCAGCTACCGGCAGCTTCAACCCAAAAATATCAGTATCAGCCTTCAAAAAGCCATATTGGCCAAACCCTACTCCTACACAGCATTTTTTGAGCATTCAGTCCACAATGGTCGAGAGAGTCAAGAGAATAAGATTAATTCAAGGCACTTCAAAAAAAATGTGTAGGTTATGGCTCTATCAAAGCCGCTTACTAATTTGTGGTGAGAACCCTGACGGGATCATTGGACCGTCTATAGAACTGTATTGAGCTGAGGTGAAGGTCTGGACTGATGACAGTTCCCTGGCATTACTGGTGGGTAGATCTGCTATGGGGTAAAAAGACTGCTGTTTTCCACTGAAGCCATGTGGGTGTTACATGGGAAATTAGACAGAAGGTGAAGTCTGAAATAAAAAAAACAAAAAAAAAAACAAGCAAAAATATAAAAGGAAGATACATGCTGAGCTTTGTAGAAACATCCTGAGATTTACTTGGAGAGGAATGAGAGCCATCAACATGAGAGGGGCCGAGGCTCCTGCTCATAGATTTTTCTCAAGGTTTCAACATTCTTGCAGAGAAACTCTTCTCACATCTCAAGCTAAATCTGAACATTGTGGGCTGAATACTGGACTTTTTTATTGACAGATCTCAGTGTGTTTGAGTTAATGTTGCCCTCTTGGAGTGGTTCCTTACATCCTTTTACAGATGATTCTGTTGTCTTAGTCTTTGCCTGTAGAAAACCTTTGTTGCTGCCCTGATTTGTGTTTTTTTTTGCATTGTGTCAATCTACTGACTTAGAGAGTTGCAATGCATTTTACTTTAAGACCTGTCTGTAAATCTAGTCTAGTCTTGTTTATTTATATAGCCCTTTATCACAAGCATGTATCAAAGGGCTTTACATAGCATCATATACAGTACATGCCATATACATCATTTTTTACTAGATTGCATACATCATATACCATACTACACAAACACACTCATGCCTATGGGCAATTTAGAGTCTTCAGTCCACCTGACCTGCATGTCTTTTGGACTGTGGGAGGAAACCGGAGCACCCGGAGGAGACCCACGCAAACACGGGGAGAACATGCAAACTCCACACAGAAAGGATCGGGGCGGAGATTCGAACGCGCACAACCTTCTTGCTGTGAGGCGACAGTACTAAACACTGAACCACCGTGCTGATTTTAGGATACAAAGATTGCCCTTTTTCACCAGTGGTACTTAACATGAAATATTGGTGAATGATGAGTGCTGATCTTACCCATTAGTTGCAGCCACTGGGAAAACATGATTGAGCCCATCTATCAGCCCCATATCCAGTACTACCAGCTGTATGAGTGCAAAACTCTCTGGGTAATGCTGATACACTCAGCATTGTTGGAGCACGGGCTTTTCCCACTGATTTCGGAGGGCCTTGGACTCTTCCAATTCCAGGTAATGAAGTAATCAGTGGAGCTGTTGGTGGCGTACATGAGGTCAGGCGGGAGAGTCGCAGGGAGCTCTCTGTTCCTTCAGACACCGGTAATAATGGAGTTCGTGCCACTATGCAGATCAAATGACATAATCAGTGTGGGACGCTGACATTGTTAGGCCTCTCTTTGTGCTCTACGGTTCATTACAAGAGCCGGAGTGCTGCTCCGCTCGGCTCTATGGAGGAGCCAGACCGCAGGAACACAGAATAATGAGACAGGTTTCAGAGAGGGAGAGAGGGAGGGCGAGGGAGGATGAGGGAGGACCAAATGGATGGAGGTGGCGAACGAAAGAGAGGGGAGGGGGTGTTAAGCATGGAGGAAGGCCTACATAGAGGGCTGGCGGTGATTCATGGCATATCTTGTTCACATGCAGGCGTAGTAAGTGTTGTTAAATTTGTCAATGAAAGAAAGTCAAAAAGAAAGAAAGAAAGCATCAAACTCACAGACACAAAGAAAAGATAAAACAATAAGGTGGTATTGTCAATTTAAATCGATTTGTTTTTTTGCCATAAGGATATGCAAGAATGGCATCTAAGCACACAAGTTATTACATGGCAATCTCTTTTTCACGTGCCTTTACATTTGTGAGAGAAAGAAAGAAAGAAAGAAAGAAAGAAAGAAAAAGAATGACATGGTGAGTCACAGAGCTACCAGAGATAAGGTGTGAGAGTGTAGCGTCTGATAGAGATGACTAATATCGGTTAAGATGAACTACTATATATAACTGTGTAATTGGTTGGGGTGGGGTAGATGCTGCTGGTGCACAGAGAGAGGGATGGTGTGATGGTGTGATGGTGTGATGGTGGTGCTGGTGGCGTGGGGTGAGAGAGAAAAAAACGCATGGCTGTTGAAAACGCTGCCTGCTCATGTTGCTAAGAATCTGACTCGCAGGGTAGATGAAGGCTCACGAGCCTATCTATAAAATATAATAATAGGAGCTTCTGCAGAGATGAGGGTGTGTGTGTGTGTGTGTGTGTGTGTTTCTTTGTTCCAGCGACCTCCCTGCACGATGCACACAGGCTGCCTCACAGACAAAGAAAAGCCACCCCCCCCCCCCCCCCCTACCGTTACTTCCTCATCTATTCTCTTTCAGCGCTCCATTCCTCTGCTTCTTCCCCTCCCGCCGCTCTTTTATTCATGTATTTGTTCTACATTTCCTAATGTCCAAGAGCTTGGATGTGGGTTAGCGTTTATCGACCCTTGTTGCTCTGGTTAATGTAAATTAAGTCGTGGTTTTTTCGACTTGGCAAAGCTGCGAGGATTAGACTTGTTTTCAAACCAAATAGGAGCAGCTTTGGCTGGTTTTGATTGATTTGTATTACTGTACTTGTGAGGATCTTCATTGACTACATTCGTTCCCTTACCCTCGAACCGTTACCCTCACCACGACATGCCTAATCTTAACCCTTAACCTAAATCTAATCTTAAACCAAAACCCAAGTCCTAACCCTAAACTAAGTGTAACCCTTCTCCTAACCTAAACTTAATCCTAATTCTAATCTTAATCCTAAAGCCAAATCCTAATCCTAAACTAACCTCTTGAAGAAGTGAGGAGTGGCAAAATGTCCTCACTTTGGAGGATTTTCCTCATCTTTTTATCCTTGGGAGGACATTTGGCCCTCGTAAAAATCATAAATACAAGAGCACACACACACACACACACACACGCACACACACACGCACACACACACACACACACACACTTTCACACAGGGTAGAACAAACCATAAGAAATTAAAGCAGTGCTCGTTAAAAAAAAAAAAACTGGCTGACGTCAGATACTTCATTAATGATTTGTACAGAAAACCTCCTGCGCTTCAACTTTGCACTTCGCTGCAATTCTGCTTTCTATACTTCTACCATTTCCATCGCTCCTTTCCTTCTTCTCTTTCATCTCCTTTCTCTTCATTTCTTTCGCCCATCTTCTCACTCTCTTTACCTGCCTCTCCTCTCAAATGGGCTAATCACTTACTCCCAGTCTTCCTTTGGTATCCGTCTCTCTCTTTCTGATGTGATCAAAAAATCATGTTAATCGTCAAGTAAATCACGGCAATCATGAGACGGGGGGCTGATCAATATTCACCGCCTGACCTCCAAATCCTCTAAATGATATCTTTCAAGGTTTCCCCAATTCTCACACCAAACTCATACTTATTTCCATCTTTATTTCATCTTTTATCGATATTGCACACACTCTCTCACACTATTTCTCTCTCTCTCACACACACACTCTCTCAGTCAGCCTGGCACAAAGACATGTGTGCCTCTGTGTACAATGCATAGGCACACACACACACACACACACACACACACACACACACACACACAAACGGCTGACTGCTGGCTGCCTGCAACAGCACAGCAGATGCAGGACATTGCAGGCTGCCTCCTATGTAACCTGACACTGTAATTACTCTAAGGTGACTTGATCCCCAGAGGCCTTCCAACCCAACAAAGAACAATAAAACTCGAAGAAAAAAAAGAAAAAAGAAAGGAAGAAAGAAAAAAAAAATGAACTCAGAGGACCCCTACTAGCACATGACTGCTGCTGCTTGATTTGAAGGGGAACCTATAGCGCTATAGCATGGACTTCTCTCTCAGCAGGTCATGACATAACATCCTTTTGACTGTGTCTCAGTGCAAACACACACACACACACACACACACACACACACTTTCAAATCAGGCCAACTTGGAGGAGAGCATGGTCACAGGTAGACATGGAATGACTCCTGCCTCCATTAAAGGCCTATTTAGATCAACTAGAAGCTGAAAGTTAACAAGACTGTTTCCTCTAGGATCATCCAGACTGTATGAACCATCAGCCCTGCTGTCTGAGGACTAACACTGACTGTATTGTGTGCAGCATTGAGTTTGGTCTACTGTCAGCTTGCTTCACGTTATGCATCTTTATATTAGAAATAGCAGAGCAGACGCAGCAGTGCAGTCTCAACAGCATACGTTTCCTCCCTCTCGCCGCTGTGACAGGAGTAGTGAACCGGGCTATATTTACAGCCATAGACTGCCCGCTAACTAGCTGGGATGCAGGACGTTGCATAACACCGGCTGGGCTGTGACACTCTTCAGAAGGTACAAACCTCCCAGTGATAATTCAGATATAACTGCAATAATATGGTTTATACAGGGTATCTGCATGTTTCAGAAAGCCTAATTTAAGACTTACAATCTTTTTAATGCTACCTGGAATTGAATTTAAGACCTATTTCAAAACAAAATATTTAAAAATAAAGAAACAAAAGCGGGCCTATGTCAAATTGAAAATAGCTAATGAAAGTTTTGCAACTATACAGCACATGGGCAGGATAAGAAAAAGGACAACAGGGAATTAACAGTTAAGGGATATGAAGTCCAGTTGTGCTTAGTGAAGCAGATAGGGTGAAGATTGTACTACTAACCCTGTTCTGTATTAATCTAAGAGTGGACAAAGAAACCTGTCATCGCATGGTGAAAAAACATAAGACCTCTAATAACTGAATACAAGACATTTTAATACCTAAAAACTTTTACTTTCAACTTTTTAAGGCTTCAAATTAAGATAATTTACTTTAAGGCTTTTTAAGGACCTGTGGATACCCTGGTATAACTGGTATATAACTGGCCAGGTTCATTAGCAATCTCCCTTGTTTGAGCAAACCTGAGGCAAGACTGAAACTGCATGACGATTGCATACATACACAAACACACACACATACATACACCCACACACACACATACACACACCCTGGGGACCAAGCCTGGTCGTGTCCAAGTGCAGAGCTCAGGATGACTCAAGCCTGAAGACATTTCCTCCAACCACAAGTACAGTTGGCTGAGACTCTGGTTATATAAAGAAGATGTTTTTTTCCCATCCTCTTTATGCACCCCCCCACACCACCACCACCCACCCCCACCCCCCGCTCCCCCTCCACCCCCTAACCTCCTTTAAACCTGGCTCCCAACACACACAAAGGAACGAGGGAGAGGCTGGTTAATGGAAATGGAGAGGAAGTATGAAGAGAGACAGAAAGACAAGAAAACAAGGAGAGAGAGACTAAGACAGAGACTTGTTGTCACTCCTGACTTAGTACTAAGTGGATGAAACTCGCCTTGATGTCCAAACTCTGTTATTTTCGGTGGGCTCATTACTCACTCACTACTCATAACTTGTTACTCTTGTCGAAAGTGCTACATTTGCTTATTACTCCCTGGGAGCAGTAATTCATTACACTACTCATTATATTACTTTTCGGTTACACCCCCATAATTGGCAATTATTGCACCTATTGCACGTCCAGCCGTCCCAGTGGGGGGGGATCCCTCTTTGACTTGGCCCGCCCAAGGTTCTTCCATTTTTTTTCCTAATAAGGTTTTCTTGGAGGTTTTTACGGAGGGTCTAAACTTGGTGGTGCTGGGTAGGTTAGTTCTAGGCTATGTAGGACAGGCAGGCTTGCAAATTCTTGCTAAAACCTTTGTTCTGATTCCATGTATTTGTCTTACATCATTCTGTTCTATGGCTGACTGTTTATCACTTAGATCTAGTTTGGCTCTTTCTCTGTAAAGTCCTTTGAGACGTGCTTGTGATGATGGGCTATAGAAATAAATTAACTTGAACTTGAACCTTCAAACATCAGCATAACTCAGTTGCCTCTCCTATCACTATTTTGAGTGATAGTAGGCTCCATGCTAACACTTTAGCATACACTATGTTGAGTGATAGTAGGCTCCATCCTAACATGCATACATTATGAGAGGGAGAGAGAGAGAGAGAGAGAGAGGGAGCTCCACCGCTGGCCACATAGGCTATCTTAAAAAAAATATGTGGCAAGTATGGCAGCTTTGTGTAGGATATTGGTCAAATTCACATGATGACACAAAAATAAGATGCTGCTTTGAACTACCAGTGACTACTTTCTCTGTTCCAGCGAGACTTGGGGCATGACTTGTTTTGTTTCCATAGGAAGTGTCAGTGGTGGGCAATGGAATGTACAGCTAAAAATCACTCTCACCTGAAATAGTTCCAAAAATAAACAGGCTACATCATCTATATTGAATTAATATAGTTTTGATATAGATTCAGGCTACTGGGAGAGATGAGGAAATGGGATTGACTCTGTGCCTTATACATGGATGTAATAAAGGAAGTCTGACTGTCATTCCCAGGAAGCGTCACAGAGCCAGAAGTATGGCATAAATTAGGCCCTACTTTTTGTCACCTTACAAAAAAAGAAAAAAAAACCATGATGAAAAGCGCTGTGTAGCAGTGGAAAGCAGGCATATTGAAAAGCAATAAATACGATGTGGGGCTGGAAATTGTTAAATGCTCTGTGCAGATCATGTTTTATTAAGTACAAGGCCAGAGCCTCGGAAATCTGCTCCCTTTTACATCCTATGGAATTTCCCCTTGCACTGGAAAGTCCCACTTCAGCTCCAGAGAGCCAAGAGTGTGTGTATGTGCGTGTGTGTGTGTGTGTGTGTCCATGTAGCCTAGATGTGAACATATTGTGGATGCATTGGCAGGAGAGAGGGAGCTGCACCGCTGGCCAAGTAACACACACTGATTATTATATTACTGCTTCCCCCCCCTTCAGCGAGAGTGTGTGCGTGTGTGTGCGTGTGTGTGTGTGTGTGTGTGTGTGTGAGAGTGTGCGTGTGTTTCGGGGGGGGCAGACTTGGCCAACGGTCCAATACAGACAGAACTTGAACACTAAACAATGTCTATACATCAGCATACAGACAGATTTTTGGACAAAGCGAGGACAGGAGAGAGCGTTCCAGCCTAATAGGAATGGGACTGAGGCTAAATCAAACGGAATAACGCTAAATCTGTGAATAATCTCTTCCACCTCTTCACTCATCTAACCAAGCCCAAAGAAGACAGTTCAAAACAAAGCTAAGGGAGAAGAGGGGGGGGGGGGGGGGCAGTTTCCAAATCCACAAACAGCAATAACTTCTTCCAAAGATTCAACTATGCCCTAGATTCTCTTGGTCACTATCAGGTACTAATAATGTGAGGAGGAATGTTTAGACAAAATTCACGTCACCCAACCTCATAACTTATTTCTGGGTTCTTCATCTATTGGTTTGCATGGACTGCTGCAATATATATACAAAATCCTGTATGTGTGTGTTGTTTAGTATGTGTGTGTGTGTGCTCTTGTGTGTGATTGTATAACCATTCGTGTCAGGACAAGTCTTGGACAGGAGAAAAGAAGATTTTTCGGGTAAGTGAGAATATTTTGACCGACCCGCACTTCGAAAAGGGGCAAGTTAGCTTTATGGTTAAAAGAAGGGGGGGGCAGTCCATGGAGGTGTGTGTGTGTGTGTGTGTGTGTGTGTGTGTGTGTGTGTCTGGAGATTATGTTTAGGTGAAAGCGTTGTGTGGGCCAGATGATCTCGCTCTGACAAGCCCCCCCGTGACTCTGTCTGTCTGGACACCTTTCTGATGACTCAACCTAGATCTGCTTACACTCAGTGAATGTGTGCGTGTGTGTGTGTGTGTGTGTGTGTGTGTGTGTGTGTGAGAGAGAGAGTGAGTGAGAGGGTAGGGGGGCTGTTAGCCTGACATACGTCAAGGGAGTCTGACGCAAGCCTGGGCAAAGAACAAAACAGCCCATACATTCACACCACAGTCATCTCGCTTTTTATAAGCCGGTGGTCTGACGAATGAACGCACGCAGACGCGTATAATGTCCCACAATCCTCCAGGTTTCAGGCTCCGAACAGGCCTAATTACTGAGAAAGCTGCTTTGTACCTCGGTCTCTCGCAAGTGACTCATCCGAAGTAGGTCTAAACTAGCTACAGCAGAGGCTTCGATTACCGTCACACTCAATTACCGAGTGTGAATGCATGCCTACAACGTGAATCTGTCTACAGGCTTAAAGCTACAATATGCAACTTGCTATATCCAATATGCTTTTTTGTTGCAGACTGGCTGTGTTCTCCATCTGCTCCTTCAACACCTGTGGTGGCTTTACGGATGCCGGTTTACCTCCGCCTCAAGGTAGACAGCTCATCAAGATGAGTGTTGAGGGGAAAGAGGGCGGGACCAACAATACTGCCTCAAGGCCAGAAGTTGCATATTGTAGCTTTAAAGGTTACAGGATCAGTTGTCCCCAAAATGAAACTTCTGCCAGGGTTAGGGTTATTTAAGGGAATGTGTTCTGGTTATTCAAAGTTTCAAAAAGGGCAGAAAATAACAAGTGAATTTCTCTAAACAATTTCTGCAGCACAATCCAAGTGTTTTGCAGCCAAACAATTCCACTGTGAGTCTAAAAGGCCAAGATTGACTTCATTCTGTAGCATTATTCTAGGCAAGATGTAATCAGAATCAGCCCATTTCCATGTTTCAGGTGCCATACTACACAGGAAGAAGTTGCTGTTACTTCTACGCAGCCCGTCTGCAGCAGCCTCCCTGAGTAAAAACACACTACATGGAGGAAAAACACCCCAAAAATAGACTTCATTACATTGTGCTCCAACAGCCGAGGCAACAACATCCAAAGTCTCATCTTTTTTAACGTTGTCTTTGTAGAAACACTGCTGACGGCTCGCTGTATTTTTACACTTCAGGGATTAACTTTATATCGTCCATCTTCTCCAAAGCGGTCACGTTTATTTGTTCAGGATTTTTCTCAGCCGGTGTCGTCACTTGTGATTGCGCAATCTTTGGCCAAGCTTATAAGACCTCTCTCTCTCTAATAGTAACATAAATAAATGAACTATAAATAAATAAACCTAAATCTCTATTTTTGTGACAATTCAACAACAGCCAATTTTCAAGTGATAATTCAAGAGTAGAGAAGATCATCATCCTACAGTGACTGTTGCATTTAAAATTCATATGAGTGCACATGTATTAATCAATAACAGTAAAGACATTAGTAGGTTGATCATAAAATGTATATGTGCTTTTGTGGTGATATGACACAAATATGTATTTCTGTGAAATCTGTCGCTGCAGGTCAGCGGCCAATAGATGATGACTGAATTTTCATTTTCGGAGTAAACTGTTCCTTTAAGGAGCCAATGGTACTAAAATGTTTAGTTATAATGGAAGAAGAAAGAAAAATGTGGTTATTAGATGCACACACACACACACACACACACATATATATACTGGACTCTGTGAGATAAAGACACAGTAAACTTTGGAGTTTGCCCCAGGGAAGGCATGCTCCTGTGTGTTTGTGTGCGTTTGCACTGACTATGAATGTTTACTCGCAAGTGTGTGTTTTTGCGTGTGTGTATGAGTGTGTGTTCAGAGGGAATTAACTAAACTAATTGTGAGGCTGAGGATCTGCGCTCCATTTGAGCAAGAGGACCGGGGCGGCCGAGAGCTGTGGACTGATTGTGTGTATGTGTGTGTGTGTGTGTGTGTGTGAGAGAGCGTGAGAGAGAGATTGAGAGAGAAAACAGGGAAAACACACATTTGGCTCAGACATCCTGCAATTCCAATCATTGGGTTCAGTTGTATTATGTGGTGATCTCAATGCGAGAACAAGTAGGGGGGTTGAATACATCAGTACAGCAGGGAACCAGCACCTATTTGGTCAAATTTCTCCATACGATACACTCGTCCTCTCCCAGACACAGAGTTACGACCACACTGTAAATAAAAATGGGAGAGAGACCCTATAGAGAGAGTCTATATACAGTGAATGGCAGAACAAGGGGTGATTCTCTAGACAGGTTTATGTACTGCTCAGGGCTAGGCAGCAGTGTTGCTGACTATGCCATAACAGACATCCAACCTGAACACACTTTACAGTTATACCTGAGGAGGTCCAAAGAGTCAAGAGACACCAGAGCAAGAACCAAACCTGTTCAATCTTCCTCCCAAATATAAATGGTTAAAAACTAATAATACAGAATATGAAGCAGCACTGAACAGTGAAGAGATTAACACAATTTTAGATTATGACATGAATGGCAAATTCTAGTAACATAATGTATGAAGTGAACAGTATTTTCCATAAATTAGCAGCAAGGTCAAAAAAACAAATCATATAAACAAAGCTAGGGAAAGATGATTTCATAATGTCTTACAGCCAGAAAACTGTCAAACCTTAAACACAGAAGCCCCACCGAAGATATAAGTATCAAATATCATGTGACCTTCAAAAACTATAAACTATTACAGAACAAAAAAAAAAAAAAAAAAGTTCATGAGTGATGAACTAACAAAAAGTGAAGAAGTAATTGACCAAAACTCATTCTGGCAGATATGGAGGAAAACCAGCTCTTCAACTCACAAGGAGGTAACCACAGTCAAAAACAGTAATACTTGGAAATCATGTTTGGAATAAATTATATGAAAATCCAGAACAAAAGGCGTTGACTGTTACCCAGTATGAGTCAGTCAATCAATTACAAAACTTAAAAAACTATTAAAGGGAATCAGAATGAATTAGACCCCTATTACAGTACCTTAATTACAGGAGAAAATAGCAACGCCTGTGGGTCAGACAGTGTCAGGTCTGAGATGATAAAATACAGCAGTCCCAACCTCCAGAGAGCCATCATCAAACTATTCAATTTGGTTCTACAAAGTGGACATTTCCCTGAGATCAGGAATGAGGGAATCATCACCCCTATATATAAATAAAGGGGGACAAATACAATCCAGACAATTACTGAGGTATGTATCCATCTGTACACTCTCCATTCACTCATACATACACTCATCAATAAGCACGTCTACCAGAAAAGTACGGGCAACATCTTTTCCTATTTTACTGACTTCAAAAAAGCTTTTGATTCCACCTGGCAGAAGGAACTGTTTCTTAGACATATTCAAAGAGGGGTCGGGGGGTCAAACTTGCGATATTATAAAGGCAATGTACACTGAGAGCAAATGCTGTGTTATGATTGGCCACGAGAGAACAGCATTCTTCAGACAGGGTCAGCAGGTCAGACAAGGCTGCAGTCTAAGCCCAGCGCTGTTTAATATGTACATAAATGAATTAGCTACAGTCACTGAACAATCCCGGTGCCCAGGACTCACTTTAAACAGCAAAGAAGTAAAAATGCTGCATTTCGCAGATGACCTTGTCCTCCTGTCTCCACCCAAACAGGGTCTACAACAAAGCCTGTCCCTGGTGGAGCAGTGCTGTCACAACTGGGCTCAGACAATAAATCTGGACAAGACCTCACTTATGATATTCCAAAAGAAACACAGATTCCAGGACAAAAAGTATCAGTTATCTTATGGAGGTCGAATCCTAAAACACAGCAGCACCTTGGTGCAGGGATCAGCTCATCTGGGAGTTTTGGCCAGGCGATAAATTAATTGTGTGGAGAAGCTGAGAGCCACACAGGCTTTCTATTTGATTTAAACAACATTTGGAGGAATAAACATCCCAGTCTGGTTAAAAATAATTTTGTTTAGCTATATGGGAGTTAAGTGTTGGGCCCAATAATGTATCAAACTTTAAACAACTGGAACAAAAGCCCAATTGAGACATTTTAATTAAACTTTGCAAAAAAGATCCTAGGTGTCCACAGAAATACTCCAAACACCTGTAGGGTAAAACTGGGACTGTAAAGCCTGAAAGCCTATACATTCTGGCAACATTTAAACCAATCAGATCAGCAGTCATTGAAATGTCAAGCCCTTCTCTGCAACCAGCACTCCTCACAACCTGTCAATACCATGCCATAGACCAATGGACACCAAGAGCCAGAGTAAACTACTTTGACCTCCACTTAAAACAACGCTACATAAATAACTGGAGAATTAAATTAAAATCTAGAATAAAGTGCTATCAGACACTAACCAGACTTAAATTGAACAAATACCTGAGCATTCACGAAACTACAGAAAGAAAAAATCTTACTAAATATAGACTTGGGGACCATAACCTTGAAATTGAAAAAGGGAGATATTGAAAAACCTGGCAACCCAAGAACCAGAGGTTGTGCAAGCACTGCAACCTCATGGAAATAGAGACAGAAATACACTCTCATGTGCTGAATATGACAAGATAAGGGAAACCTATGACCCTAAATTTAAAGAAATAGGACAGAGAGAGAGAGAGAGAGAGAGAGAGAAAGAAAGAAAGAAAGAAGGAGAGAGAGAGAGAGGGAGAGAGAGAGAGAGAGAGAGAGAGAGTTTTTAAATTTGTATCTGACGAGTGAGAGACCCCGTTTCCACCTATTGTGGAGATATTAAAGTATTAAACTTGTGGTTTTACAATGACTTATCAAGAGTAGTGAAATATAAAAACAGTTTGCTTTTAAAGATGCATTTAAAAAACAACAACCTAGATGTTATGTAAACATAAACAGGCTTTTATGAACTCAGCCATAAACAACCATCGCCATAAACAATAATAAACAGGGAAGAGTCAGAGACTCAGATGATTCTTCATCCACTCCTTCTCTTCAGAGTTTGCTGAGAAAAGCCAAGTTATTTTCAGCCGAACATGTTTTCTCCACATCTATAGACGTACTATTCGAAAAAATTCGGAGGCAACAAATACTCATTTAAAACGCATTATTCCTGCTTTGCCAAATGTGGTATTAAGAGTCAGGAACATCCCTAGTGCCTTGTATCCTGATTGTGTCTAGATCTGATTTACACCTCATCTTCCTTGTTCCCCGTCCACCATTTTGACAAGTATGTTATTATCTGAGCTGCCTGACTCCTGTTTGATTTGCATGCGTTTTCTTGTTGGAACCATTTACATAGATCCATTACATTTACACTTTGTTGTTAATGTGGACAAATGTGTCTCTGGAGCTGGCTTGGGGGATTGGATCTTAAATGTGTTTTGGCCGCATTTACACCTGGATTCATCAGATTATAATCCACGATCCATGTTAATGCCAGATGGAAAGGGGGTCACTGTGCATACTGGAGATCCAGGTGTAACTGTAATCCAGCTAAATCATATCTAGACACAATCCAGATATGAGATGTGTGTTAATGCCAGGTGTAAAGGCGGCTGTAGACAGAGACAGAGACACACATGATTTGTCCAACAGTGTTTCATCAGCCACCATGCGCGGTTAACAAAGCGAGGCACTAGCTAGACCCTCGCACCGCACCCTACCAGCACCATGGAAATTCATTACTTCTGCTCTTGCACCCTACATGCCATCTGATCATGGGCCTACGCTTTAACAGCCAGGGCTTAAACTCTTAAACTTAACACCGGCCATAAAAATCACATTTCATATCTTAATCCCTGCTCTGGATCTATTTACATAGGCCCGCACAGTGGGCTGTGGATATATGAGCCCCGATCGGGGTCGGCGTAGCAGGGGCCGGCCGGCATCCAGGCCTGGAGCCTGCTCTGAAATGACAATGGTAGATTACACGGGGGGAAGATTTGTGATCAGTGAGCTATGAGAGGGTTTAATCGTGTGTGTGTGTGGGTGAGGGTGTGTGTGTGTGTGTTAAAGGCGGGGATAGCCATGCTTTAGCTGTGCATGCTTGTGTTTGTGTGCCTAGGTGTCTAATTTACATCCTTTAATCATTATGGAGCTGTGATCGCTCCATGACACTGGCTCCAGTTTCATTATGCACTAGTATTTACAATTCCCGGATGAAAAACCATGGTGCTACTCACACTAACACACTAACACACACTGGGCTGAGCCTAAAACCCAGTCTGTCAGTCTGAGACTAAAGCAGGGCCGCATATCTGTTATCATTCTTTGATGTACACATAACACTGGAGTCTGTTTAGCCAATTTAAAGCGGCAACAAGCAGCGATGTCTACACACACACACACACACAGAGGGGTGGTGAAATGTGGTAACGGTGAGCAGTGAGCTGGTTTGGCAGGTGTACAGCCAGCCGTTGGAGTGTTTGTGAGACCTTAATGAAACTTTAATCAAAAACAAACAAGGCCAAACAGCACCGAGAGCAGATTTAAGCCAGAGTCAGAGAGGAGGACGGCCTCTTATTACCGTTTTCCTGTCCTCGACAACTTGTTTCCTGTCTCACATTAATTATCCTCACTCTCACTGCAGCCATCAGCAACCACAACAACAGTGTCTACTGGTAACACCCACTTCACCCACAATCTACTTAATAACGTATTCAGTACTGGTTCTGGGTTAGATATGTAGAGACAGAGTTGTAGGTCTGTACAAGAACCTTGTGCTTAGATCTAAACCAGCTGAATGGGAGGGAGGCGTGTGAATCAGAAGACTCCATCTTTATTTACAGCCAGCCTTGATGACGACGGGGATGATGGAGGGGCGGAGAGAGACCCGCGGCCACAGAGAAAGCTGTCAGTGGGCTGACTGATTGACTGCACATTATGCATTAGCACTTACAACAACACTATTACTTGATGTCAGAGAGCTTATTATATGTGCATGTTCCTACACACACACACACACACTTTTCTATTGGTATGCTTGTGAGGACCATCCATTGACTACATTCATTCTCTAACCTTAATCACTACATGCCTACAACCTCAGCCCTTAACCTAAACCTAATTCTAATTCTAACTTCAGCCCTAAACCCAAATCCTAATCCTAAACTAACTTTAACCCTAACCTAAACCGAATCCTTAGTCTCACCCTCGGGGATAATTCCGGTTATTTTCAACTTGGCCTTGTTTTCCTAGGTTTTTTTCCATCATGATGATTGATTGTGTTCAAAATCTCATTACTTTCTTCACTGTAGAGCTTTACCTACCTCCAGCTCGCCAATACACACACTCAGGGCAAACACAATATCCACCAGCTGAACCCAAAACACGCCCTTTCAACACAATAACACTCACACTGCAATAGGACCTGCCTATGTCCGATTTCTGATTATCCATTGCCTGAAACTTGTGTATAATATGGCAAGTAGACCGTTCAAGTACTCTGATGCTGCGTTCATGTCATATCGGATTTTCTGTACATATGAACTGCCGACTGCAAAAACACATTCACACCATCCTTCTAGTGGCAATTACAAATAGGTGGGATTTTTAAGCAGTAAACATAGGGAAGACACCGATGTTGGCAGTCCAAGGTATTAAAAATCTAAATGATCAGTTATATTCACATTAATACAATCAACCGTGCTTACAAAAAGTGAGAAATATCTGCTGTAGTTTGTTTATGGTTGATTTTAAATTCATAAATACAAATGATTTTGGATGTGGGCGTTCCAATGAGTAAAACACATAAAGAACACTTTCAAACTGAAGCAATGAAATCCTGTTCTTCCACTTCGAAAAACTCTACAATGAAGTAAATGATGAAATTCTGATCAAAATCAATCATTATAATGGCAAAAACTAAGAAAGCAAGACCCAGGTTGAAAATAACTGGATTATCCTTTAATCCTAACCCCAAACTAACACGCTGTAGAAGTGAGGACCAGCAAAATGTCCTCACTTTGGAGGATTTTCCTCATCTGTCTATCCATGGGAGGACATGTGGCCCCCATAAGGACCGATGTACAATAACACACACACAAAAGATGTGGCCGAGTGTGCATGTAAAAGTGTAATAATGCAGCTCATTGCCACAGGTATTGAAAAACCACACAGCTGAAGAGAGTTACAGCCTTCAGATGGCCATTTCACTGGCCTCAACAGACATTCTGGGGCTTGCACTGAGTGTGTGTGTGTATGTGTGTGTGTGTCTGTGTAGAGTTTCATAAGCCACTGGAGGCTTTGTGTCCTGAAAAAGCATCACCATAGCCTGCAGGACAAAACTAAGCGCCACTTTGCCAAACAATACAAGGCATTGATCTGTTCAAAAAAATGTCTAATATCCGAAGACCTCAATGGCAAAACGATGGCATGTGTTTCTGCAGACACACGCATGCGTCCTGCTATGTTTTTGTGTTAATTTGCGTCATCGGAGGAATAGTTTCTTTCTCGCGGAATGATAGTGGCTAATACCGCATTTGTTTTTTTTTGTTCGGCTGGACCCATGCGGTGAAAAACATCAAGCGAACATGTGCTGCTCTTAATCTCTAGGAGGACAACATGCACAAAATCCTGAGTACAATTACCAGCGGTGACTGCTGGTGTTTTCGATTACAGCGGGACGGCGAGGCAACAACGGCAACAGGAGATTATTAGTGATTCGTAAGCTAAGCAGAGACGCCCTCGCTCTCCCCCCCCCCCCCCCCTCATTCCTAGAGTCTGGTCTATCTGCCAAGGATGTGCGGTGAGCTGTCGTCAAGTGAACAACATGAACCACTGTGTGGAAATCAACGGTCCGTCCAAGCCGTCCTCGTCACCACAAGGTAACGTTCGGGCCCAGAGGAGCAAAAACAAAACCTATTTGTGCATCTAAAATTAGCTTCGCTCGGATGAGATGACCCAGGACCTCAGAAATCACCAAAAAAACCCCAGATTTTTTCATCCCATCTTTGAATAAACACACTCTTAACCCCCGTAACATCTGTGGGTCCACGCAGAGTGCGGCGATCGGGCCTGGCGGAGAGGCTTCCTGTTTTTCTGTATGAACGATACGTGGAACGGAGGCTCAGTGCCATTAAAGTGCCCTGTATTTTCCACTCCACAAGAAATATCAGATCCTCGTTGATTTCTTTGCTATTCCACCAAAGGGAATAGGGGCCCCAGCTATTTTAAGACGTTGAAACAGAACGAAAAAGCCACTACACAGAGAACCTTTACTCCTCTCCTTCAACAGAGAGACCATATACTGTATTTCTTTTTCAGTCCCGGCAACAGAGACGTATGACTCAGGAAAGGAATTCTCTGAGGAGGCTGTGGTGTCAGGGAATCTACAGGCTTCATTAACTTACATTTAAGGCCTTTGTAATGCTACCTGAAATGACATTTAAGAAACAAACAAAAATTCTGTCAAAAACAATGTTTCTAATTGAACATACCTAAGTCAAGTTCAGAAACTACAAATGGGCAGCATAGGAAAAAAAAGAAAAGGACACCTTGTTCTGTATTAATCTAAGAGTGAACATGCATGTGGGTCAAACTCACTGTGGCCAACTGGAAGTGCAAGTAATGTAATATACTATAAGAAAATAAAACCAACACTACTGCCAGTGCTATTCACAGCTCACACTAAAATTACTCAATTCTTGCCATTTGCCTTATTTCATCTTTATTCATTCTTTATTCTCCAACTTAACCGTAATGCTTTATTTTACAGGCTGCTAATTACGGTGTAACTAGTAATTATGGGGTACTAATAAAATAACAATGCTGTAGTTGCAGGGTAACAAAACAAGAAGTCCGGGAATTAAGGGGTAACAATTTTGTAATCATGTGTAGTTTATAGGGCTGTGCAAAAAAATCGATACAGCTGAGTATTGCAATATTTTTTTACACGATACTGTATCGATTTTCCAGCCCCTCGTATCGATACATTAAAAAACAATTATTCATGTTTTAAACGGATTCAAAATGTCCTTAAATTTCCCTCAAATCCCTTTGAATTAAATAGTTTTGACTCAATTTGTCCACTGAGTTATCAATATAATAAATACATTTTCAGTAAATTATGTAGAGTATTGCAATATATCGCAATATGTATCGTATCGCAATGTATCGTGATACAATTGTATCGTGAGGTCCTTGCCAATACCCAGCCTTAGTAGTTTATAAACCATATACAAAGCAAGACATCTCTGTCATCAAAGTTTACTGGAGCCTGAGCTTCATCTGATGAATCATAATGCAGCTGGACAGAATGCAGCAGAGTTCAGAGAATTTAGAATGTCAGTGTCATAAAGACAGACTGACCTGAACACAGACTCAGACTCACAGTTTCATCTCTGATCGCTGTTCACCTGCAAACTGAGACAGAAAACTCACATTGCATTCTTTTGGAGAAACATCAACAATATCTACCTTTTAGAAAGGAAAACATGGAGTGAGTGATTTCCATCTTGGTAAGCTACATGTATTTTTAATTGATTATTTAACAGAAACAGATTAGTAGAGGATTTTGCTGAACAGACAAACAAGACACAGACAGTCAGGATAGACTAGTTGTTTGTGTTGAAGGATTTGCATTTGTGTCCAGTTCTTCCTTAGTTGTATTTACATTGTAAATTCACAGTTAGATTTGTTGTTGAAACAAAACTATGATGAAAGGCATAAGATGAAGCTATGATGAAGCATGTTGACCTTGAATGAAGCTACATCAGGTGGCCTCATGGTTATTTGATTATTAAGATGTTGCCATTGCATTTCTTTCAGCATCCATGCAAATGGTCGCTCGACTCAATGCCCTTAATGACGATCGCCATGAAAACGTCAACTGCATGTTTGCAAAAGTCCTGAAAAAGGAGCAGTACCTTTATGCTGAAGCCTCTAGTTTCTCTGGAGTTCCTGCTGAGCTCGACTGTGACCTTTCACCTCAGTCTGCTGTTGGTCTCGGCTCCAAACCTGCTTGTGGATTTGAGAGCCTCATTATATGGGAACCAATAGCCAGCACAGCTTAATCAGCATACAAACTTCTCTTGGATATGGACAAAGGAGACCTTCCTCCCACAGAGAAAGAGTCTCCTCTCATGACTGAGGACACAGTGTTAGGTAATGCTGGAGCATCCATCCACCCAGCTCAGCATGTTGAGGCTCAATCCAACCTGCTCCGCCTCGTTGATGCTCCAGTGACTGATGAATTATTGAGAGATTGAGGCTGCTTCAGCCTCAATCAAAAAAAAAACCCCTTTGGTTTTGACGATGACTACCACCTGGAGGCAGTTGGAAAGAGATACCTCTATGCTCCCTCAGGTGACACATCTGGATTTGTGGCTGACTGCTGCTCACCCTGTGGATCTACTCTGGGCTGCCTGGATGAGTGGGAGCCACTGGTCAAATCCCACTTTGACTTGGAGAAGGAGGGATTTGGTGAGGAGCTCCTCTACGCTTCATCACATCTCTCTAGATTTGTAGTTGACTGCTCCCCACAGCATGGGCCGACTCTGGACCAGTTTGATAAATGGGAACCTGTTGTCAGCAGCACTGATTCTCACCTGATGCAGTTCCTCTCAGTCCTCCTGGAGGAGGAGGGACTTCTTGAAAAGCACATCTATGCTTCCTCATCAGTGAGTTCTACATGTATGGCTGCCTGCGCTGCACACCATGCCCCTACTCAAGATCATCTTGATGAATGGGAGCCAATCATCAGAGCTGATTCTAAACTGATGCTGTTCCTCCAGGACTTGGAGAAGGAGGAAGAACAATGTCCCTCTATCACCAAGAGGGAAACGGTCAACTCCTGTGCACAGACTGAGGCCGCTGCTGAAAGCTCTGTCACCGTCCTGCATCAGCCTGAATGTTGTGAGGGAACAAAAGTCACTGTCCTCTCTGCTGGACCTGACAGTAACTCCACCTCAGAGGAGGCTCTCCCCGTCTCTCTTGCTGAATACACCCTGATTCACCTGCTTGAGGACGGATCAACCAACCTGCTTCAGGAGTCCCAGGCTCCAGCCATCCAGGTTGAGGTCAAAGCTCCACCAAGCCTTGTGGTTGAAACTGTAAAGGACACCAAGGATCTGTCCTGTCTGATCCTGGAAGAGACACTTCCACCCGTCCAACTGGTCAAACCTACAGGACCTCAGAGTTCCAGTGTTAAAGACAGCCTGTCAACAAAACCAAAGAAGAAGAAGCGTGTCTTCTTTTTTTGGCTATCCCGTGTAGCGAGACACAGGACACAATTTGTAGAAACCCCACAACTTTTCTGTGGCCCTTTGTGTCAGCACAAATGGCCTCCCACCTCTAGGCTGTAAAGGTGTCGAATTGACACAGTCCACGGCTCAAGGAGTTGAGTCTATGCCAGCCAGAGATGTCTCCACAAGACATCTCATGAGATTAACAACAGGATGCGACCACAGCAAAAGAGGTTTGGTACTCTCTCACACGTTCCAAAGGTAAATCAACGACCATTATCTACCAGTCCATCAGTGTGAGACGGACCCAGGAATACTTAATGAACCACACACATACACACATGAAAATGGAGAATATTCCTCCTTTCTTTATCTGAGTGCAAGACGGTTCTGAGGAATTAAAAGGGACAGTCACAACTGTAAGAGACTGGAATACACATCGTGTCATCACTGAAGAACCAAGAACTGTTTCTTTACCCTCTCCAGGGCTTCACCCACTTTCCCCCTTTACAACAGGACAGCCATAAATCCTCCCACTCTCCACATTCTTCTTTAAACCTACTTTCAACCCTATACTTCCCAAAATGTCTTTAATGAGTTTATTATGTAGGTTGAAGTATATGCTAAATGTGTTAACTATATATATGTTGAAGTTGTTTAATCAGTAGTAAGTTGTATGTATACACAATGTTGTCTACCTTATTTGAGGAAATAATTGCTATTGTATCCCAGGGGAGCACTCTCTCATTTGCATGGCACCACACTGCCACTGTGTGGTCATTTATAGCTACGATATGCCAGTATAAAGGCCCTGACACACCAGGCCGACGGTCGGCCAATGTCGGGCCGTCGGTAAGCGTCTGTGTCCCTAGTTTTTGCGGTGTGTCCTGCACCGTTGGCACTAGTCGGACCCCTGTCAGCGGCTTTTCGGCCGATTGAGCATGTTGAATCGGCGGCGGAGCCCGTCGGTGAGAGAGATCACTCTGATTGGCACGAGAAGAGAAACGGAAGTGACGAAAGCAAGCAAACAACGAAGTCAACTTCTTATCAGACATATTCTCGATTAGAAGTAACGAAACCGTCTGTGATGAGCGAGAGTGGTGTGAAAATGGTAAGCAAACGCTGCTTTGTTTACGGTTTGTATATCCGCAGTCCTAGGTCTTCCGGTTTCCCTTTTTGAATGACGAATACAGACTACCACCACCTGCTGGTATGGAGAGTTATTTCCCCTCACGCAGGCGCAGAACGTACGTGCTAGTTGGCCGTTGGCTGTAGTCTTTGCGATGTGTTCAAGTGCAACTTTTTGGACCAGACACAGGCAACGTGAGGCGACGCAACAGTCGGCTTTCGTCGCCACTGGTTCTTTGATGTCGGTTTGGTGTGTCAGGGCCTTTATATCGACCAAGTTTCATTGTATTAAATGGTTAAATTGTCTTTTTACATTAGTCACGCAGTTAGGAACACAAGTTAAATATCTGAGCTGACTTGGTGAAGACTGTAGCTTATAGCCAAAGAGTAGATCATGAAGGTTTTATTTGATGTCACTGTTAATATGTTATACGATCAATAAATGTAGGTTCACAGGTTTTATTATATCTATCGATTGACAACAGTAATTGGTGGAATATGTAAAATACCGGCGTACTATCTTAAAAGAAATCTTTATTAGACCACATAGTAACAGGACATAAAATAAAGTAGAGAAATACAATTTCTCCTGCATCTTTCCCCCCCTCGATTCGGGGTGGAACCCTTTCAAACAAAGGAATTAGTTAGTAAACAAGGCGTAACCGCAAAAACCACGTGAAGTATCTTTTACATGGCAAACCTCGCCTGAAGATTTAAAGAGCTATAAAACTTCATGTTCCCTGGTTTTTAGTTGTTCAGCGTTCGCCCTCGCCAAGATTCATGCCAAGAAATCCATGCCAAGAAATCCATGCCAAGAAATCCATGCCAAGAAATCCATGCTGAAACCAAGACCAACAATTTTAGCTGCAATTCGACTTTAGCTAAAAAAATTAAAGTTTGAACCTGTAGCTGGAAACGTCGTTCTCCAAACTGCCTTAACTAAGAATCGCGTGCAAGAAGTTTGAACCTCGCTTCTAATAGTTAGGAAGTTATCAACGCCCGGCCAGCGAAAATTATTTTCAAAGCTATTTAAGAACGAGATAATTTAGTCTTATTCAACAAAGTTAGAGAAGCCAGAAGCTTCAACTTCTTCTTCGACCAACTGCAGCCGAAACACTCTTGCGCAACATCGCCAAAGTGTTCTACATCCTGAGGCCGTTGTCGACAGCTGAAAGCCAGTCGCGCTGCCCTCCCGTGGAGGAATCATCAGAGACCCAGTTCTACTCCATCGCCTGCCGTTGCTAGGCAACCCGACCACACCGAGTTCGCCTCTCCGAGCTTGGTGGGATCAGGAAAGCCAGCCCAACCGGCGGGACTTCTCAACAGAACAAGTAGGCTCTGATCTATCCACGTCTTTGCTGCTGAGAGTTGATGCAAAAGCTTTGATTGAAATTACCTAAATAATTCAGGAAAAGTTAGGATCTTATAGTTTAGTTGCCCTATAGCTTTCCGCCTCGTTTCTCTGATTGATTGACCCACGCTGACATAACTACATTTACTGTTGCCAATTGTTATTCCCAAGTTCATTCCAATTTCCCTTTCATTCTGATTTTGTTTTCATTTCATTTCACGTCTATTTTTATTCTATAGTTTCAGTGTTCCATTCTGGGTGATCATTATATATTCCTTATCTTGTTCATTTCATTGATTATTGTTATGCTTAGTGAGTAGTTAAATAAATATTTCCATTTATTGTAAAGTCGTTGTTCTGTGTTTCCTTGTCTGCAGAGAAAAGTCATCCCTGAACTGAAAAGATCTCACAATTTTCAGATTGATGACTGATTAGTATAGCCAAGTAAAGGTCTATTTTTCCTTCATCTACGAAGGTGGTGCCCCTACGAGTGTAATTTGATATCTTGATCAAAATAATCATATTTCCATACCTTTACTTCATTCTAAATTCGATATTTTCGACTCTACACGCTACACCCGTATATTTCGGAGGAAGAGCAAGAAATCTGCTGACAACATGGCTGCAACAGCAGAGATGCCACTCCAACAGACCTGCCAAACAGAAGCAGATGAGCCAAAGTCCTGCTTGAACTCCCTCTCACCTGAACAACTGAATCGTTTTATTTGAATACATTTATTTGCACACTACTGTTACAGTGTCTTTGCGCATTTATTCCTGCAGTTATGGGTAACCTGTAGCCTAAATCAGTGAAAGTGTAATGGAATTAGTAAATATATGTTGGCCATTAACATTTTCTATACCTCTATTACTAACAATATAATCAATAATTCCAAATGTGGTTGTTTTTTTCACTGAGAGTCCATTTTGCTTTTAATATACCCCTTGTTTTCTGTAAAAAAAAATAAAATAAAAGAATTGTTAGCCCTTAATTCCCGGACTTTGTTTTGTTACCCTGTAACTACAGCATTGTTATTTTATTAGTACCCCATAATTACAAACTAGTTACCGTAATTAGCGGGCTGTAAAATAAAGCGCTACCAAAAAAATCTGTCAATACGCCCATCTAAATTCATATTTGCATCAAAACTAAACAAGCCTATAATATGATGAAACAAATATCAAGACCACTAATAACTGTGAGATTTTAATACTTGAACACAACATTTTCACATAAATAACAGTCTGTTTTGCTACTCTCTATCACCAACTGATATGACACAAAAAACAAATAACTAAAAAATGAAGAACTCAGGGATCACCCCTTTAAATTTAAGTAATTTGATTTGGTGGTCTATGTTATCCTTGCTTCACAAAGCCGCGAAATGCTGTAATGCTAAGCTAAGCATAGCTAGCGATTCATTCTTTTTTTTTTTACAATGAGGCTTCAAAACCCATCAGAATCCACCTCAACAAATAAAGAAATGCAATAAATAAATAAATAATAGAGGAACCTCCGAAAGCAAAAATAGTCAATATTAGCGTTGGACGTAGTTTAAGGAAATAATTTTACGCCCTTATTTATTTTCACATTAGACTGAAACGGGGTGGGATCCGGAATCCCTTATTTGGGCCGAAAAATTGTCTCATGGCTAAAATGCTACATGTAGCAACTTTAAGACTTTTCCCAGACCTTCTGAAGACCCATGGATACCCTGGATGTATACATATACAGTATCTATATGTGTGTGTGAATGATGTGTGCGCTTCACATGCAGGGCCAGCCACCACAAGCAGGGGTTTGTCTCAAGTAAAGAGCCAGCGTTGTCGGACGTGGAGAATCGGAGATAGGAATCGCTACGCTCAGCAATCCGCTGGCTAATGGCATTTGCATCTGCACAGCATGTGTTTTCCCTGGCTGGCCGTTCCTGCACTGACCCCACACCATCAGCAACCACAATCCCCGCTTGTCTGTCTTCAATCCAGCCCCCTCTTTCTGTCCACAGAGAGCAGTGACAGCAGGTCCGACCCCGGGACATCAGATAAGACACATGTTAGTTATCCTGATCCCAAGGCCAAAGAACACTCTCTCTTAGTCTGTCTTAGCCTCTCACTTAAGTCTCTCCCTCTCTCTAAGTCTTTCTCTCCCTTGGTCTTGGTCCGGCTCTCTCTCTGTCTCTCTCTCTCTATTCAATTAAATTAATTCGGGGCAGGAGGGTGGCCTAGTGGTTAGAGACCATCCTGCAACTGAAAGGTCACAGGTTCAATCCCTGCATCTGCCAAAGTGCCCATCAATCAACAGCCATGTGTCATGTTGAAGTGCCCTTGAGCAAGAAACTGAATCCTTACCTGTGTATTAGTAATTAATGTAATGTAATTCAAATCTGTTTTATTGGCATGAGGAAAGAATTCCATGTCACCAAAGCACTATAGTATCGACTGAGGTAATATCATAGGACCTAACAGATGTAGTAATTACTAATACTAGTAGTAATTAAACAAAAATAGATAAATATCAGTGTTATCAGCAATAATGTAATAACTAAACATTCAATAACTGTAATTCAGGTGTTCAATTCAAATTATAATGTCCTCCCTGTATAGAGATATGTCTCTCTCCCTCCCTCAGTGGTTATTGTATTGGCCGCTCTGTGACATTTTCATTCAAAGGACTGTCAAATGTTTAGTGCAAGCAGTTATATGAATAATCGACAACAGCAATCATCTTAGGTGAGATTTAATTATCGATGGGGAGCGTTGCTCAAACGTTGCTCAAACAGCTGTAAAACATCGGCCCGCTCTGTGAAACTTAATCTCGGCCTGTTAAAGCCCGTCTCGGTCTTTGTTTGTGCCTCTGGTCTCTTTGTCTGGGGGTAGGAGAGCCAGACATGTGGACCAGACGTGGACTTACACTCCTCTCTAACGCCATCTATTGGCCGTGGAGGCGCTGCCGGCACGGTCACACCGCATGGCTGAGACAAAGAACACGGGGCAGGCAGCCAGCAGAGCTCATGCTGAACAATAGAAAAGACAGAACGAGAGGGATTGATGAAGACGCTTATTATCGCTGATCGCTCTGAAATGTGTTAGGGGGGCGGGGTGGGGGTGTTCAGGTCCTGGATCGGCGCCTGCGACCCGGTCACTGTTGTGTAGAGGTGAAACAATGGGGAGATAAGCAGGAAATGTAGGTTAGTGGCCAAAGCCCTGAAGGGCCATGCCGCCATCCTCCGTAGCCACCTGCTACCTGCCTGCAGCCAGCTGCCATGGGGAAAGGCCAAAACTACCCCCACCCCACCCCCCACCCCCCCTATCTCTGTTGGATGTCTATCTAGGCCACTGGCTCTCTAACTTTACACTGCTCTGAGCTGACCCACCTACAGCCTCCTTCTGGAGTTTTCCCCTCCTGCTCACTCAAAGGTTAATAGAGGAACACTGTTTGACTGATAAGACTGGTACAAACAGACCAAATCACACCACTCCATTTCTGGCATTACTTCACTGGTGCTGTTAGGATTATAACTTACTTTAAAACTTCACTGATCACTTTAATAGCAGGTTGGGTCTGAACCCATAGCTATATCACAGACCTTTTAACCCCCTATGAGCCAAAGTCTAGGCTGAAGATTATTATTATTACTGTGTTTTTACCATTTTCTACCACTACTACTACTGCTACTACTACTACAGTTGCTACTACTGCTGCTGCTATTACTACAACTTTGGCTTTTGGACTTTTAGCTCAGTAATGACATTGATAATAGTGGTGAGAGTGAAAGCTATGATTACAATAGTCATTCTTATTCTCCAACTGGGATAATTTCTAGTGAATTAAATTACAGTGAAATTAAATAATTTCTCATTTTGCTGAGAAATAATTCTTGAGATGCACTAGTCCATGTTGCCATGGTTTCTGGTTTCTCAATGGAGGTGTTATGATACTAGTTTTAGTTTCTATATCTTTCAGACATCCTGTTGACTGAATGACAAGGAGGTAAACGAGGGGGGAATCCCTCTTCTCCCCCGCCCTCCCCTCCCCGCCCTCCATGTCTTTCTCTCTCTCTCTCTCTCTCTTTCATCCTCGCTCCATCTTTCCTCAAAGAGACAAACAGAATTGTTAATGTGAGCAGCTCGCTCTCAAAGACTCGAGACTATATTTCAGAACAAGAGGCAAAAAAAAAAAAAATCTAGATCAGGCAGGATGGGAGAGAGAGACAGAGAGAGGGAGAGGGATAGAGAGAGGGAATGAAGGAGCGGCGGAGGAGAAGAAAGGAGAGGAGGGGAGGGAGGTGGTCAATAAATTTCCGAGGGGAGAGCGGAGGACTGATGAGGTGGAGAATGCTTCATGGCTGTGGGATCCCAGCAGGGCTCGGCTGGGACTGGAAACTGTGTCAAGGACGACTGGGGAAGAGACAGATGAGTCAGGAGCACCAGAAAACTCTCACTGCCACACACACACACACACACACACACACACACACACACACACACACACAAATACATACATACATATATATATATATATATATATATAAACCCCCTTCCAGGAACAATCACCTACTGTACAGGACGATTTCTCATAGCCGACAGATTTTTTGTCACCTCTGACTCATCCAATTGCAATATCTGTCAAGCGCGCACGCACAAACACACCTGACTCGCCCACAGTGACATCTGTCTCCAAACACACACACACACACACACACACACACAGAAAAATTAGAGCCCTGACTCACCCACAGTGACATCTGCCCCAGTATCCCTAGGGTGAGGCCTATGCAGGGTGATATAGGAAGCCCTAGTGCCTCCATACAGCCTGAAACACTGCACTGTTCCCCTTAGGCTTGGTTTGTAGCGGTCAATCAATGCATTATTCATTTCAGATTTAACGCATCCCCTTTTTCCGATGAAAATGATTCGACTTTACTAACTAAGATGACACAAGAAAAAAACTTGAGCAATATGAACTTCCTATGACAATAACGAAACTAAAACAATTTCGCATTTTCCGCAAAAGGGAGCGTGGCAAGACTGAAACTGTTTTCACGGAGACAAATGGACGTTTAATTTTGCAAACCTGTTGTTTTAAATTAGACTTGGTCATGTTTTGCTTTTAGAGGCTCCTCATCATCTTCCTTGCTTCCCTTTGCCAAACCCGAGCTCTCTCTCTCTCTCTCTCTCTCTCTCTCTCTCACACACACACACACAGGCGCATACACACACACACACACACACACACACGCACGCACGTCCCTCCCTAACGCAAAGAGAGATTCCGACAACTGTGTGGAAAGTTTTAGTAGGTCTAGCGCAGCCAATAAAGACAGTACAAGAGAAAAACAGAATGAAAATTGGAGGGGAGTGAATGTGACGAGAAGTAGACTAAAATGTCAGATTATGCCTACTGAAATGAAACAAAGGCTAAACATTGATTACAAAACTAAAACTAATAAGCATTTTAGCCAAAAGACTAGAACTCAAACAAAATCTAAAAAGGCTGCCAAAATAAATACTGATTTAATCTTGAAATGATTGCTGACGATGCTCTCAAAAAGCTAAAACACACTATAGACTGTGATGGAGTGTGTGATGAGAAGCTCTGCCTTGTGAACTGAAGCGTCGAGGGAGACCGCCACTGTCGGTGCTCATGATCCGCACTGTACTGCACTGGGATGAACCCGGCTGGGCTCCGCCGTCACCCTGATGTGGTCGACATCAATAAAATCACTCAGTCGGTGTGTTCTGCTAAAGATTTGGGTCGCTAGTCACCGCTGGCACGGCGCGAGAGAGCCCTAATGCAAAACAAATGTTTTCATAAAGTCGCCCAGTGTTGAATCAGCATTATTCATTTCGCTCGGCCCCTTTTTTTTTTTGTTGCTTTTTTTCATTCCCTTTTCCTTTTTTTTTCTCTCTCCCCGAGGATTGGCTTGGATGACTCGGGCTGTGGTTGTGTCTCTCCAGGCAGCTGGTTCGCATTAGGCCCTGTTGATGAGAGTTTGATGTTGCCCACGTCTTTAACCCCTGTGACAAACTATTGGCCTCGCTAAGCGCACCATCAAACACCGTCGAAACTGGCCGTGCGCGCTCCCTCTCTCCGCTACAATCACAGATAAATCCCCGCGCTGGCCTGGGTGTACGGTTCTAATCTAAAACACTGGAGAGAATCAGACAAAGGACTTTTGTTGAGGTACTGAGAGGGTTTCCGTGGCTCTGATTGTGTTAACTCAGATTCTGTCATGTATGGAGAGAATGTCACACCGAGCTCTGTTCAAAGATCTGGCCATTTAATGCGGCCCTGCTCATCAGCAAAGATGCATACCTGTTAGAACATGACTTAAGACCTTTCACCTGTCATTAGGAGTCTACATCTGCTCCACCAAACAGCACATACATGTATTTCAATAACTTTTAGAACTGGTTCACACTGCTCGATACTGCCCTCTGCAGCGTATTTAGATAGAAGACGACTGTGGGAATAACAGGCAAACTGATTCCAAAGGGTGAAATTTTAATTTTAAGCGCCAGTTGGCGTTTTGGATGTATGCTGAATTGAAGAGGAATCCTAACGATTCATAAAAGGTCTGAAGTCTTGTTCTACCAGGAGAGAGAGATGGCATGTCACTATAATTTCAGCCAAAAGGGTGACGATGCAACTTCAAAGTCATACAGCTAAGTCACCGACTGTGCATGGGTTTCAAAACTTGCAGAACATCTTTAGGCCAAACCCACGTAAGCAAAGTCAAAATGACAAACTAAAAGACAGGATGACGTTCATGAGAAATCAACGTGAAAATGTGAGCTGGAGATTTGATTATAGGGATTTCAGCATGATTAATATGGCTAAGCGATTAGTGACAGTCTTCTAGTCTTATATTAGAGTTGTTGATGTGAGAGAGAGAGAGAGAGAGAGAGAGAGAGAGAGAGAGAGGAGAGAGAGAGAGAGAGAGAGAGAGAGAGAGAGAGAGAGAGAGAGAGAGAGAGAGAAGAGAGAGAGAGAGAGAGAGAGAGAGAGAGAGAGAGAGAGAGAGAGATCAGTGGAGCTGAGAATGGGCTGGGTCACTGTGATAAAAAGTGAAATCAGCCGTGGGAAATAAGAGTAATAAGGAGTGCGGTGCTGCACAGGCTTGGCTCAGCTGCAGTTTAAAAAGCTTTCAACTGAGAGACAGAAAGACAGAAAAGAAAAGGAAAGATGAGAGGCCAAAGTAAAGGCGACTACCTGCCTCGAAAAAACCCAAACAACAGCTTTGACTACTGCAATAATGTTGAAGCTGGTGTAGTGTGAAGGTTAGAGAAGCTGGGTTATGACCTGGGAGTCGCTGGGTTGAATCCTTGGGTTGGCTGGCTAAGGGAGCGGCCACACAGATCTGTTATGTCAGTCCGTCCGTATACGTTATTTTAAATACATTTTCAATGAGAGGTGTCTGCTGTCTGGACAGGGCTGTCTCCATCAGATTTCCATCGGTTTTAATGGACACCTATGTCCGGACAACTACGTTCAACTAAGTCAAACTTTTTCCGGATGGACAGATTCGTCACAATCCGTTTAACCAGTTAGGAGGCGTTCCTAGGTTCCTTTTGGGAAACATGGTAGTGAACGCCAAGACCTTGGAGGAGGTCATAAATCTCTGTTTTTCCTGTATTGTAAATTGTTGGACGGGCTCCTTAAACGTAATTTTGAGCCGCCTAAGGGGAAATTTTAAAATTGTATTTAAATCGACTCGAAAATTGCAGTTGAATTATAGCCTATTGAAGAGTGGACTGTGATTCGATGAAGTCGTCCACCCACAGAGAGCGCATGTGTGTGTATGTTCTAGTTACACTGCTGAGGAATTTGTTCATTTATTGTATGTTCTAATTACCGTGCGGAACAATTTTGTTTATTCATTGTATGTTCTAATTAGACAGCAGCAGAATTTTTAAATATGTTGGGAAAAAACAATTTTGTACACATCTGATTTATCATAGCATAATGGTATCTGATTCAATCTATAAAAAAATATAAATCAGAACAATAACAAATTGGGCTAATCCTGTCAACATAAC